>NC_143051.1:20797500-20966500 GCF_057628025.1 Oncorhynchus mykiss | reverse complement strand
GGAACACAAAAGAACAACACACTGATGAGATGAACTGTTCCCCTGAAAGAGAACTTGATGTACTAAACACACACAACATACACCATACTTACCTGCAACACCACAAGAACTGTTGACTGACACAGAAGCATGCTCAGCATCATATCGCACAAGGTCAGGAAGAGAGGTCAAGCCCAGAGCTGTCCTAGACCTGTGAAATGTCAAAGGGTGTAGGCGGATCGCTGCCCTAAAAGAGTTCCAGACTGTAAACTTGTTATTGAAAGTTCACTTGAAATGCTTTGGTATTGTATTTGTTTGAAATGTTAAGATGTTATTTCTACAGTGAAAGCTGAGTTGCGGAGAATTCCTTGTTTGAAAAGTAACAGTATGTTGGATTATTGTTTCAGTCTGTTGATTCAGTTGGTGTAGAATGCAATATAAATGGTTACTTACCTTGAGTTCAAACTATAGAGCATGTATTCAAAAGAATCCCTTAGAATTCCAAAACAAGACATCTCCGTCTCACTATCACGCATTAGTTTCGCTTCCCCACTCTGCATTTTTAAAAAGACCCGACGGGGCTCATTGCGTGCTTGAATAATGAGGGCAATTGTACGGACGTTACATAGACACAACTATTCGGGTTTTGACTACACAGCTAACTAGTTAGTGAGATATTTAGCTAGTTAAGTTAAATGGTTGTAACTAAGATTGAATACCTTCCCTTTTTCCAACAGCCCCTCTGGGAAACTGGTCCAAATTGAATATGCCCTGGCAGCTGTAGCCGCAGGTGCTCCCGCTGTGGGAATCAAAGGTAAGTACCTAGCTAGTAAAAACAGCAGTTTGATGCAGGTAGTTTACATCCACCCTGTCTATTAAATTGTGTAACACTTTTAAAGCCACTTTGATACCGAAGTGACTTTTTCGTAGCAGTTTAGTGGAAGTGTCCCCTGTTTATTCAGTGTTTCATTCATCACTACCCACCCAATTAAACACATCAACAGGGTTGTACAAGTCACTACTCAACATCACCTTCTTAAGTAGCCTAATGAGAGCTGATTCCAAGCATTGAATTTTCATGTATTTTTGTTCCCCTTCCAGCCTCAAATGGAGTTGTCTTGGCAACAGAAAAGAAACAGAAGTCCATCCTGTACGACGAGACTAGTGTTCACAAAGTGGAGCCCATAACCAAACACATCGGCATGGTGTACAGTGGTATGGGACCTGACTACAGGTAATGAGACCTTCTGCTTAATGGAATTTAACTTCAACACAACATGTACTATTCGTATGACACTCCCTAGGCGCTCGAGTATACTGGCCACTTCATAGGCACATTGTTGTTTTTCATAGAATAGGCCTATTTGTAAGATGTACGATCTCTTAGTGTACATGATCAAATAAGGTAAATAAACAAAGTGAACTAAAGCTACAGTCCTTGACTGTATTGAGTACTCAGAGAGATGCTTTTTGTTGTGTTGACAGGGTGCTGCTCCGGAGAGCCAGGAAGTTGGCCCAGCAGTACTTCCTGGTGTACCAGGAGCCCATCCCCACAGCTCAGCTTGTTCAGAGGGTGGCCTCTGTCATGCAGGAATACACACAATCAGGGTATGGAGTAGGTTAAAAGTCAACTGTTTATTCAATGTTTGTTTTCAGACTGTTGAATAAGAATGGTAGAAAAACTATATTAAAGCCCAATTATGATAAGTGTACCATATTAGGTATTAGATAATGTAACATTTTTGTAGTTTAACTATCTTGTAGTTTACCAATAAAATGGGCTGGTGGTGACTTAGACATACTTGGTATTCATATTCCTAAAGATAAATGAACTTACCCCAACCAATTTCAATAGAAAGTTAGCAAAAATAGATAAGATTCTATAACCATTTATGAAAAAATCACCTTGATTAACTCTAGTGCCATCAGATTACTTGTTTTTTAATTCATATGAGCAAAGAATATTTACATTAATATACTTTATTTGGCACTCTAAGCTAGAAAATGTAAACGTACCTATTTATATAATGAATATGAGTTTGGGGGGCTGAAATTTTTCAATTTTAAAGCATTAAACCTGTAACTAAAAGCTTCACTGATACGCTTAAACCTGAACTGGTTCTCCAGTAGATTACTAAGAAAGGCTCATCCTTTGTTAAAAAGTGATTTATTTTGCCTTTAGGTAACTTCTCATTTTCAATTATTTGAAAATGAAACTGTTCAAAGTCGCTGTTTTTAAACAAGCCATACAAAGTTAATTTCAATTTTATTCTCCAGAAAGACAGAACAAATATAATTGTTAAACTGAAATAAGCTTCTTTATGGAATACATTTTATTTTTATTAATGATATTATGAATAGGAATGGTGGAGTTATGTCATGTGCAGCTATGGAAAATATATGAGAATGTTTGCTCAATCCAAAGTTAAAACCAACTGATTGAAGCATTACTGTGAAAAATGGAGGAGGAAAGTAGAAGAGGGAGAAGGTAGGGAACTTTTTGGTCTGCCATATATCAAAGACAAATTGGCTGAAAAATATAGTCATACAGTGGCTTGCGAAGGTATTCACCCCCCCTTGGCATTTTTACTATTTTGTTGCCTTACAACCTGGAATTAAAATAGATTTTGGGGGGGTTTGTATCATTTGATTTACACAACATGCCTATTTTTTAAAAATTGTGTAACAAACAAGAAATAAGACAAAAAACAACAACTTGAGTGTGCATAACTCTTTTCCCCCCCACCCCAAGTCAATACTTTGTAGAGCTAACTTTTGTAGCAATTACATCTGCAAGTCTCTTTGGGTATGTCTCTATAAGTTTGGCACATCTAGCCACTGGGATTTTTGCCCATTCCTCAAGGCAAAACTGCCCCAGCTCCTTCAAGTTGGATGGGTTCTGCTGGTGTACAGATTGGATTGAGGTCTGGGCTTTGACTAGGCAATTCCAAGACATTTAAATGTTTTCCCTTAAACCACTCAAGTGTTGCTTTAGCAGTATGCTTAGGATCATTGTCTTGCTGGAAGGTGAACCTCCGTCCCAGTCTCAAATCTCTGAAAGACTGAAACAGGTTTCCCTCAAGAATTTCACTGTATTTAGTGCCATCCATCATTCCTTCAATTCTGACCAGTTTCCCAGTCATTGCTGATGGAAAAACATACCCACAGCATGATGCTGCCACCACCATGCTTCACTGTGGGGATGGTGTTCTCAAGGTGATGAGAGGTGTTGGGTTTGTGCCAGACATAGTGTTGTTTTTGATGGCCAAAAAGCTACATTTTAGTCTCATCTAACCAGAGTACCTTCTTCCATATGTTTGGGGAGTCTCCCACATGCCTTTTGGCAAACACCGAATGTGTTTGCTTATTTTTTTCTTCTTTAATAAGCAATTGCTTTTTCTGGCCACTCTTCCGTAAAGCCCAGCTCTGTGTACGGCTTAAAGTGGTCATATGGACAGATACTCTGATCTCTGCTGTGGAGCTTTGCAGCTCCTTCAGGGTTATCTTTGGTCTCTTTGTTGCCTCTCTGATTAATGCCCTCCTTGCCTGGTCTGTGAGTTTTGGCAGGTTTGTTGTGCTGCCATATTCTTTTAATAATGGATGTAATAGTGCTCTGTAGGATGTTCAAAGTTTTGGATATTTTTTTTATAAATCAACCCTAATCTGTACGTCTCCACAACTTTGTCCCTGACCTGTTTGGAGAGCTCCCTGGTCTTCATGGTGCACCTTACTTAGTGGTGTTGCAGACTCTAGGGCCTTTCAGAACAGCTGTGTGTATACAGTTGAAGTCGGAAGTTTACATACACTTAGGTTGGAGTCATTAAAACTAGTTTTTCAACCACTCCACAAATTTCTTGTTAATAAACTACAGTTTTGGCAAGTCATCTTTGTGCATGACACAAAGTAATTTTTCCAACAATTGTTTACAGACAGATGATTACACTTATAATTCACTTATCACAATTCCAGTGTGTCAGAAGTTTACATACACTAAGTTGACTGGGCCTTTAAACAGCTTGGGAAATTCCAGAAAATGATGTCATGGCTTAAGAAGCTTCTGATAGGCTAATTGACATAATTTGAGTCAATTGGAGGTGTACCTGTGGATGTACTTCAAGGCCCACCTTCAAACTCAGTGCCTCTTTGCTTGACACCATGGGAAAATCAAAAGAAATCAGCCAAGACCTCAGAAAAAAAATAGTTGACCTCCACAAGTCTGGTTTGTCCTTGGGAGCAATTTCCAAATGCCTGAAGGAACCACGATCATCTGTACGAACAATAGTACGCAAATATAAACACCATGGGACCACGCAGCCGTCATACCGCTCAGGAAGGAGACGCGTTCTGTTTCCTAGAGATGAACGTACTTTGGTGCGAAAAGTACAAATCAATCCCAAAGCAACAGCAAAGGACCTTGAAGATGTTGGAGGAAACAGGTACAGGTACAAAAATATCTATATCCTCTGTAAAACGAGTCGTAATCGACATAACCTGAAAGGCCGCTCAGCAAGGAAGAAGACACTGCTCCAACACCGCCATATAAAAGCCAGACTACATTTTGCAACTGCACATGGGGACAAAGATTGTACTTTTTGGAGAAACATCCTCTGGTCTGATGGAACAAAAATATAACTGTTTGGCCATAATGACCATTGTTATGTTTGGAGGATAAAGGGGGAAGCTTGCAAGCCAAAGAACACCATCCCAACCGTGAAGCACGTTGTGGGGGTGCCCTGCTGCAGGAGGGACTGGAGCACTTCGCAAAAAAGATGGCATCATGAGGCAGGAAAATAATGTGGATATATTGAAGCAACATCTCAAGACATCAGTTAAAGCTTGGTCGCAAATGGATATTCCAAATGGACAATTTTCCCAAGCATGCTTCCAAAGTTGTGGCAAAATGGCTGAAGGACAACAAAGTCAAGGTATTTGAGAGGCCATCACAAAGTCCTGACCTCAATCCTATAGAAATTTTGTGGGCAGAACTGAAAAGGCGTGCGTGAGCAAGGAGGCCTACAAACCTGACTCAGTTACACCAGCTCTGTCAGGAGGAATGGGCCAAAATTCACCCAACTTATTGTGGGAAGCTTGTGGAAGGCTACCCAAAACATTTGACCCAAGTTAAAGAATTTAAAGGCAATGCTACCAAATACTAATTGAGTATGTAAACTTCTGACCCACTGAGAATGTGATGAAAGAAATAAAAGCTGAAATTAATCATTCTCTCTAATATTATTCTGACATTTCACATTCTTAAATTAAAGTAGTGATCCTAACTGACCTAAGACCGAATTTTTACTCAGATTAAATGTCAGAAATTGTGAAACTGAGTTTAAATGTATTTGGCTAAGGTGCATGTAAACTTCTGACTTCAACTATATGTATGTATGTACAGTACCAGCCAAAAGTTTGGACACCTACTCATTCCAGGGTTTTTCTGTATTTTTACTCATTTCTACATTGTAGAATAATAGTGAAGACATCAAAACTATGACATAACACGTATAAATTAATGTCGTAACCAAAAAAGTGTTAAACAAATCAAATATATTTTAGATTTTTCAAAGTAGCGCCCTTTGCCTTGACAGCTTTGCACACTCTTGGAATTCTCTGAACCAGTCTAATGAGGAATGCTTTTCCAACAGCTATTCTAATCTGATATCATTAAATTAATGTAAAATATATATATTCCCAATGAAGGCTTTCGCAAGGGAGTCAATTTGTTTCATATAGGCTTAAATGTTTTGTCTATTGCTGCAGGGGTGTCCGTCCTTTCGGAGTATCCTTGCTGATCGCTGGTTGGGATGAGGACAGACCATACCTTTTCCAGTCTGATCCATCTGTAAGGGCTCGTTATCACATTTTGCTATCTGAACAAGTTTACCTTCTGTATTTCTTGTGAGATTATGATGACATCATGGTTTGATTTCTCTACACAGGGAGCATATTTCGCCTGGAAAGCAACTGCTATGGGGAAGAACTACGTCAATGGTAAAACATTCCTTGAGAAAAGGTATTTCAATCTATTTCTCCCCCAGTCCAATTGGCACCATACTCACAACAGTTGAGGTTAAACTGCAGCTGTTAGTAACCCTTTGTATACATTTGAGGTAAATTTAATGTCTTGCTCAGATACAATGAGGACCTGGAACTGGAGGATGCCATTCACACAGCTATCTTGACTTTGAAGGTGAGTTACTCTCTTGAAAGCCTCTCCTGCTGGGCTTCTATGCGTTGATGTCTGATGTCACACACGTTTATTAAGAGACCAGCCTCTTGTGATCTTCTTGCATTTGGGTCATGAGCAGAATCCTGAATGCTATATTTTATTCACAGGAAAGCTTTGAGGGTCAGATGACCGAAGACAATATTGAAGTGGGGATCTGCAATGAAGCCGGCTTCAGGCGACTGTCACCCGCAGAAGTGAAAGACTACTTGGCGGCTATCGCTTAAAACAAATGTGACTTGTGTTAGTGTGATTTGATTGTTTATCTTTGGTTATTGCAAAAATAAATTGACTCTACTGTATTTTCAACACAACAGCATTTATTTGTTTGTATTCCAGTCCCTCCCTTCTGACAAGCTCAGTAACTTTCAATAAATTCCAGAAAGTAAAGAAGCTATCATGTCTTTATTTTACATCTATAACTTGAGCTTCTCACAAAATAAAAATAAACATTTCACACAATAAACAAAATACACTACATGGCCTTGTCAAAAATCTCATTACAAAATTATGGGCATTCATATTTTTGGTATTTTATTAGGATCCCCATTAGCGGTTGCAAAAGCCCTTCCTGGGGTCCACATGAAACATAATACAGAACATCATTGGACAAGTTGTCATTGAACTGTTCTTATCTCAGCAAAAAAATAAATGTCCTCCCGCTGTCAACTGTTTATTTTCAGCAAACTTAACACGTAAATATTTGTATGAACATATCAAGATTCAACAACTGAGACAAACTAAACAAGTTCCACAGACATGTGACTAACAGAACTGGAATAATGTGTCCCTGAACAAAGGGGGGATCAAAATAAAAAATAACAGTATCTGGTGTGGCCACCAGCTGCATTAAGTACTGCAGTGCATCTCATGGACTGCACCAGATTTACCAGTTCTTGCTGTGAGATGTTACCCCACTTTTACACCAAAGCACCTGCAAGTTCCTGGACATTTCTGGAGGTAATGGCCCTAGCCCTCACCCTCTGATCCAACAGGTCTTAGACGTGTTCAATGTGATTGAGATCTGGGATCTTCACTGGCCATGGCAGAACACTGACATTCCTGTCTTGCAGGAAATCACGCACAGAACGAGCAGTATGGCTGGTGGCATTGTCATGCTGGAGGGTCATTGTCAGGATGAGCCTGCAGGAAGGGTACCACATGAGGGAGGAGGATGTCTTCCCTGTAATCCACAGTGTTGAGATTGCCTGCAATGACAAGCTCAGTCCGATGATGCTGTGAAACACCGCCCTAGACCATGACGGACCCTCCACCTCCAAATCGATCCCGCTCCAGAGTACAGGCCTCGGTGTAACGCTCATTCCTTAGACGAAAAGCATTAAACATTATGGCAATTTAGCTAGCTAGCTTGCACTTGCTAGTTAATTTGTCCTGGGATATAAACATTGAGTTGTTTTACCTGAAGTGCACAAGGTCCTCTACTCTGACAATTAATCCGCACATAAAAGGGTCAACTGAATAATTTCTAGTCATCTCTCCTCCTTCCAGGCTTTTTCATCTTTTAATTTATATGGTGATTGGCATCTAAACTTTCATATTATTACCACGACGACCAGCAACACCGTTCATCTTTCAATCACCCACATGGGTATAACCAATTAGGAGATGGCACGTGGGTACCTGCTTCTATAAACCGATGGGAGAGGCAGGACTTGCAGTTCGATCTGCATCAGAAATAGTAAGGACTTCTATTTTAGCCCTTGGCAACGAAGACACTTGTTGACGCGAGCGAGCAGTGGGTGCAATAATTGAATAACAGATTTCAAAATGTATTTTGCAATGTGTAGTCAGGGTAGAGTATAACACGGAACCCAAACCTGCGCGTGTGCACTATCGTGCATACATTTATTTTGTCCCCCCACACCAAACGCGATCACGACAAGCAGGTTAAAATATCAAAACAAAATCTGAACCAATTATATTAATTTGGGGACCGGTCGAAAAGCATTAAACATTTATGGCAATTTAGCTAGTTAGCTTGCACTTGCTAGCGAATTTGCCCTGGGATATAAACATTGAGTTATTTTACCTGAAATGCACAAGGTCCTCTACTCCGCCAATTAATCCACACATAAAACGGTCAACCGAATCGTCTCTAGTTATCGCTCTTCCTTCCAGGCTTTTTCTTCTCTTGACTTTATATTGCGATTGCCAACTTTCATAAATTAGGTGCATTACCGCCACTGACCTCGTTCATCTTTCAGTTACCCACGTGGGTATAACCAATGAGGAGATGGCACGTGGGTACCTGCTTCTATAAACCAATGAGGAGATGGGAGAGGCAGGAGTTGCAGCGCGATCTGCGTCAGAAATAGAACTGATTTATATTTTAGCCCTTGGCAATGCAGACGCTTGTTGGCACGCGCGAGCAGTGGGTGCAATTATTGAATAATATAGATTTCTACATTTATTTTGCAACGCAAGCGGTGTACTCAGCCTGTAAGGCACGTTCATGCAGATGAGCAGGGACCCTGGGCATCTTTCTTTTGGTGATTTTCAGAGTCAGTAGAAAGGCCTCTTTAGTGTCCTAAGTTTTCTGAACTGTGACCTTAATTGCCTACCGTCTGTAAGCTGTTAGTGTCTTAACGACCGTTCCACAGGTGCATGTTCATTAATTGTTTATGGTTCATTGAACAAGCATGGGAAACAGTGTTTAAACCCTTTACAATGAAGATCTGTGAAGTTAATTCGTAAAAATCCAAATATCTTTGATAGACAGGGTCCTGAAAAAGGGACTTTTCTTTTTTTGATGAGTTTACATACATCATAGAATTGGTCACCCCTTTGCTGCTATAACATCCACTCTCTGGGATTGCTTTCCACTAGATGTTGGAACATTGCTGCGGGGACTTGCTTCCATTAGTGAGGTTGGGCACTGATGTTGGGCGATTATGCCTGGCTCGCAGTCTGGGATGAATTGGAATGCAAAGGCGTTCCTTGGTTGAGGTCAGGGAACTGTGCAGGCCAGTCAAGTTCTTCCACACTGATCTCGACAAACCATTTCTGTATGGACCTCACTTTTGCACCCTAAACTGTTGCCACAAAGTTGGAAGCACAGAATCGTCATCACTCCAGAAAACACATTTCCAGAGTGGTGCCGAGCTTTACACCACTCCAGCCGACGTTTGGCATTGTGCATGGTGATCTTTGGCTTGTGTGTGGCTGCTGGCCATGGAAAACAATTTCATGAAGGTCACGATGAACAGTTCTTGTGCTGACGTTGCTTCCAGAGGCAGTTTGGAACTCTGTAGTGAGTGTTACAATCGAGGACAGACAATTTTTATGCCTTTTCGGCTCTTGGTGGGCCCGTTCCGTGAGCTTGTGTGGCCTACTACTTCACGGCTGAGCTGTTGTTGCTCCTAGACGTTTCCACTTCACAATAACAGCACTTAGTTGACCAGGGCAGAATTTTGACCAACTGACTTGTTGGAAACGTGGCATCCTAAGATGGTGCCATGTTGAAAGTCACTGAGCTCTTCAGTACAGGCCATTCTACTGCAGAGGTTTGTCTGTTTGCATGGCTGTGAGCTAACTTTTATACACCAGTAAGCAACTAAATGGCTGAATCCACTTATTTGAAGGCGTGTCCACATACTTTTGACCATGTAGTGCATATTAATTGCTTGAAATTACATTAGGATGGATACATTGTAAAACTGTCGTCTCCGAACACAGTTTTTGTTGCTTCATTAAAATGGATTGTTTAAGACCCTGATCAGTCTGAAAGGCTTCTTTTGTGTAAATATGAAAATAACAGGAGAAAGGTAGGACAGTATCCAGGTCATAAATAAAGCTTTGTTCCTGCTGATTCTGATGTAGTAGAATAACGTGATAATCCTACAGAGAATGATGAATCTTATATAGCGACCATTGTAATAGTTGACAGTTAACACATTGCCATTTGGCCTTTTGATAAATCTAAAATGTCTATTTCACAATGCTAAAAGGGCAAAGGTGGCTTCATCCGGTTTTCTAATTCTGGATTTCTATATCTGTGTGATAATGAAAGCCAAGGGACTTGATGACAGTGCCTACCCAAACAACAGGTTAATCTCCATGACCGGACTTCTATTTCCACATAGGGATCTGAGAGGAATGGAAATTCATAAGAGTGAATGGTTATAGATTCACATTTCACAATCACTAGGCAATTTGATGACCTAGCAACAACTCACCATTCTTTCATTTGATATAAAGACTGCATGCACATCGTCCAAAGGTGTTTTGAATCTTGATGTGTACACATAGTTTCCAAACATTTTCCTCACTGAAAAAGCAATATTTTTTAAATGTAATTAATGCCCCCATTGTGTGTATTTTGCTTAATGTTGATCATGCATGCATTGCTGACATTTATTAGTAGCAGCTTGTGTAAACGCATTCATCCCCGAATGGAGTTATGCTGGCATACTTTAAGGAAACGTGTTCTGTATGCATATCTTCCCAGCAATTACAACAGACTGACGCTACAAAACAATTGCATTTAAAAACCTCAGACAACGAGCAGTCGATTTTGCGCCAGTCGAAATATTTTGGTGTTACATTAAGTGTCCGGCAGAGGACGAGAGTCATCTGTACATGTCGCCCGACTTTGACGTTGCCACATCGTTCATGCTACACATGTTTTTGTCGGTATGGGGGGACATCACATTGCAAAATGTGAACTTGTCCCTTATCCATTTCCAGAATTTGTTTAAATTGGCTTATTGGCGTTCATAGCCATGGTTATCAACTGTACCGCGGAAGTGGAACGTAAATCACAGAAAAAACATGTTATTGTGGCAGCTGCAGAGAAGTACTTGGGTGTACGAGATTTTACTGCAAGATGTAGATGTTTTGAACAATAGTGTCTTAGCCCCATTTTGCCTGGCAGCCTGGGAGGACAAGTAGTGGAATAGTGGTGAAAAATATATATTTTTTAAAATTAATGTCAAATGTATGATAAAAATGAATGACCGTTTATTGTGACGTGTAGCAATATTGATGTTACTCATATTGATGTTACACAGGAAACAGAAACCAATTGTTACTTACAGTCTTCATGTACTTGATGTGGTGGTTAACAACATGCATAGTAAAGTTTGCGTAACTATATATCTTTCTTTTGTGACTACAACACAAAGCATATTGAAACATGGTGGGAGTGCCACTTAAACGAACCTGGATCTCATTTATGTAAAGGAAGAATACATTCCAGGCAGCAGTTTGGAAAAGTGTCACATTTACGAGCTAGTCATCGCGCCGAACATCAACGCTAGCTGGCTATCGTGAGTGACTGCTAAAAGCTAAATGGCTATTGGACACAAGCAGATTTGTGAGTAGCTAACATTCCATTTTACAACTAAATCTCCATGGAAAATGCCTTGGAATCTCTGGGAAAAATAAACTTTGATGATTGGAATTTAGCACTTACCTGGAAAGGATGGAAAGAGGAATTCAATTTGTACACAGCTCTTACAATGAGAGAAAAACCTGATGACTACAAAGTGAAGCTAGTGTATTATCTCATTGGAGAAAAAGGCAGAAATGTGTGAGACACTGTGTGGGCAGTACAAAAGACAGTCTCTTTGTTGAGGAAGTAATTGCAGCAATGGATGCATTTTGTGTTCCCAAGAAAAATTAAACAGTTGAGAGATTTTTTTCATGCGCAGTGGCCACCTGCAACTTTGGAGTAATCACAGACTCTTATCAGGGACAGGATTGTGTCACACTTAAGAGAGAGCTTACTCAGAGACTGATCTCAGTTTGGAGAAATACATACAGATTGGAAGAGCTGCAGAACTGTCCAGACAGAGCTAAAGTCATAAATGTGCAGGGCCCTGTAGCATTGCATGCAGTAACACAGACAGAGGGAGAGGAGACCCAGAGGGACAGAGCATAATACCATGCAGATACTGTGGATGGACACATGAGAGAGAAAAAATAAATCATGCCCTGCATATGGACAAAAATGTAAATCCTGTGGAAAAAAACTATCACTACTCGACAGTTTGCAAAAGTGTAGGGACCAGCAATGGAAAATGCGTCAGCTTACTCAGAGCGGTGAGGATACATCACACTAGGGCCAAAGTCAGAGAGCATCAAAATAATAAAGGAGAACGCCACAGACCCCAATGCAGCTCTTTTTGCAACCATGCTGGTCAACAAAACAGTCAGATTTCAGCTAGATTGTGGTGCTAGTTGTAATGTTATCCCTGCAAACCTTCCAAAACACAGCCACCTAGAGCCCTGCAGTCAGGTATTGGTGATGTATAACAAGAGTACTCTGACGCCACTGGGGAAGTGCACACTTAAAGTGATCAATCCACGCAATAAGAACCTACAGAATTGAGTTCATCGTTGTCAACAAAGTGCACAGGCCCATTCTAGGCAATAAGGCCATCCAGGCAATGAAGTTGATTACTGTGCAGCATCACAATATCTGGCCATCGAGAAAACGACAGGATCCTGGACTAAAGAGCAAATAAAGTACGCTGATGTATTCCAGGGAGACTGATGCTTACCCGGCAAACTAAAGTTGGAAGTGGATGAGCAAGTGGAGCCTGTCCAGCTGCCAAAGAGAAGAGTGCCAGAGTACTATATAAACCAATCAAAGAGGAGCTTGTGGAGAAAAGAAGGATGATAAAAGCAGTTGAAAAAAAGCACAGATTGGATTAGCAGCCTGATCGTAGTGCAGAAACCGTCCGGAAAACTAAGAGTGCGTATTGATCCAAAACCTCTCAAGGCGCTCAAGAGGAGCCATTACCCACTTCCCACTATTGAAGACGTGCTGCCAGACCTGAACAGAGCACGTGTGTTCTCTGTTTGTGATGTAAAAACTGATTTTGGCATGTGGAACTGGACGAGGAATCGAACCACGTTCTCTGCTCCGATGGGATGCTAAAGGTGGCTGCGCATACCGATGGGAATCAGTCAAACCCAGAGATCTTTCAGAGGAAGTTGAACCAGGAAATGGAAGGTCTTCCAGGAGTTAAAATCATTGCATATGACATACTGATTGTGGGAAAAGGATAAAACAATGAAGCAGCGACTCTGGACCATGACAAGAACCGTTATGCTCCTGGACAAATGAATGAAGGTCAATATCAAGCTGAATCCGGAGAAGCTGCAGCTCAGGCTGAAGGAAGCGCCCTACATTGGCCACCTGCCAACAGAGGGGTTGAAAGCGGACCCAGGGAAAGTGACAGCCATCAGACAGATGCATAGACCTACAGATGTGCAGGGGGTGCAGCGCTTCCTGGGCAAGGTAAACTACCTAGCCAAGTTCTGCAGCCTACGCCACGGAGCTCTGCGAGCCACTACGACAGCTAACACAAAAGGACTCACTATGGAAGTGGTCAGAGAGACATAATCTGGCTTTCAAGAAAATAAGGGATACTATTGCACAGACCCCTGTGCTGAAATACAACCCAACAGAGCAGATTGTACTACAGTGTGATGCTTCAAAATGTGGGTTAGGAGCAGCCATGATGCAGGGTGACAAATTATCATGGTTATCAGTATTATCGTGGTATTGTTAAAATGTGCTGGACATGTCTAAAAAGTACTGATAAACACACTGAAATCATTTCACCAAGTTTTGTATTGTAAAACAACAAATTAAATTAGCAGCACTATGCACTTTTTGTGTGCATAAACATTAAAATAATAACATTAACATTAAAGATGGCACCATGTGGCCATGAGAGTTATAAGTTCCCCTAGTGCAGGTTTAAATGAACACAACTGTAAATGTGCATATAAAAGCAACACAAGTAAAGCAATGTGCAATTAAGAACAATACAACCATATGTAAACACATCCAATGTGCAGGTGTTGACATTAAAATAACAACACGAAATATGTAAACAAATCAAATGAACAGCACTGATTGTATGTCCGTTCTCTCCTTCATAAGGAAATAAGGTGCTGCTGGCCTAACATCCTGTATGTATGCATCTTTGTTCACTTGAGATTGAAATGTGAAAATGTCAGCATATTTACTTTGTCCGGTTTAAGTAGTGATCTGCGAGGGGAGACAATGTGCCCGCTGGCACTGAACACTCTGATGGCATGCTGGTTGCTGGGATGCACAAAATCTTTCTGGCAACCCTGGCAAGGTGAGGCTGCTCTGATGCATGGCCCCTCCACCACACCAGTGAATCCTCTTCTGCTGGAATGGGTGGCAGAGACAGGTAGACCTTGATCTCTTCTTTCACTCTGTCTTCTGGGGTGGTCGGAATCTGACCCTCTTCACCTCTCTGCTGACTTAGTCTTAGTCTAATCTTTCTCAGCAACCCAGCCAGGCCTTTCCCCTCCGATGCCGCTGTGGGGGTGGTGGAGGTGCTGTTGGTGCTTTGTGGTTCATCCCTGACTTGTGCAGCTGCCAGCTTCAAGGCTTCCTGGACACAGCTGTCAGTGTCAACTTTTGCAGCCTCAGGCTCATCTGAAAAGTTCATTTTGAAGCGGGGGTCAATGAAACAAGCCATGTGCATGACTCTCTTCGCCTTCTCTGTGTATCTGTTAAGGTCTTCTCTCATTACACTTTTTATCTCCTTGGTCAGGGATGGCTCTGTATCCTTTTCCACCAGTACATCACGAGTGATGTGGTCCAGGACAGGCTTGATGGCTGTCCTTGTGTCTCTGAGGCAAGTGCATCTGTAAACTTGCTCAGAGGTTCAAGGAGTTGGCACAGTTACTCCATGACACTTATGTCAGCATCCTTGTGCATCAGATGCCATGTTCCTCTTTCTCCAGCCAGTGTCACACAGACTGGCTGCTGTTGGCTGAGGAATCGCTCAAGCATCTTGTGTGTAGATCCCCATCGAGTCACCACATCATGGATCAGAGCCTTCTGTGGAATGTTATGGGCAGCTTGCTTTTCTCTCAGTTTTCTCCTTCTCTTCCAGCTCTGTGAGAAGCCTTGGACCAGATGACAGCAGGCCTTGACTGCTGTGTCAACTCTGTGAATTTTCAGAGCCTTTGAGATGGCCAAGTTCAAATTATGGCCAAAGCACCCAAGTCACAGATCTGGGAACTCTTCAAATGCCTTGATCATGTTTGTTGCGTTGTCTGTGGTTATGCAGACCAGGTCTTTCTGGTTGATCTCCCACTCTTCCAGCATATTCTCAAAAAACTCTGATGTTGTGAGCTGAGTGATCTTCTGGGAAGAACTGTGTTTCCAGGCAGTTTGATTCCAGTAGCCAGTCTGGGGTGAGGTAATGGATAGTGAAGCTGATGTATGGTTGACCACCCCTGCTTTCACTGGTCCAGAGGTCAGTAGTTGCAGCAAACCATGTGCCTTTGAGCCAAACTTTTCCAACATCAGCTTTAACCTGGTTGTACAGGTTTGGGATTTCAGTCTTGTAAAATAATGTTGGTGATGGAACTTTGTAGTGAGGCACGGCAACCTTCATCAGCCTCAGAAAGTCTGGCCTCTCAACAATTTGAAATGGCATCATGTCCTTTGTAATGTATTATGAAAGGGCTGCAGTGAGGTCTTGAGCATTTTTTGATGTGGGCGCATACGCAGCCTTTCTTTAAAATGCTTGAGTGTCTGTGTCACAACTGTGGATGAGGAGGGACCAGTAGCATCACTGGGTTTGTCTGCTGCACGCCCACTCTGTAAACAAGAGAACAGGAAATGTATTATTATTATTAGTGTTACATTATAATTATTCACACACAAACACACACACAGTCTATCTTCTGTGTTGCATGAGTATATGCAATGACCCCATGCACAATTTGCATAAATACAAATGAGTCTTAAGAAGACTGATAGTAATTGCAATGATCCCAACAATTTATATAAATACAGGAGTCTTGTATAGGACTCTAGTGTTTCTCCTGTTGCAACACTTTTACAACCACTTCGACGACTGCCGGATTTTAAATGAACTAAATATGTTGATTGGGTGACTAAACTAGATAGCGTGTTATCGTGTGCAATGGGAGAATAGAGTCTGCAGACACACGACGCATACAGCAGCAGAACAAGTGTAGTGTTTTTACAAGAGTAGGTAACACTGAAAGCTTCAGTTTACATTATTGACAAGCTATTAGCAAGTTAGACAGACAAACCATGACATTTTCCCCCATCCCGAAGTCCCCACATCATGCATTGAGCTAAAAGTTAACTTACCTTGCATTCGCTATAAAGTTATGGGAGGTGGTCACGAAGATGACTCAAGAGATTTGAAGTGTTGCCCCCTTTGGTCCTCTTAGAAGGCTGAAAAATCTCCCGAGCACTGTCGCTGCCTTCCCCCATGTTTTCACACAAAACAAAACCCACATTGCATGCTGCGCCTGCGTCAGACTATTGCTAACTTTGGTTGATGCTGGACAGTATTTGCCATGAGTTTTTCTATCCGTGGTAATCAAACACGGTTTTAATGATAATAAACAATTGAAACGGTAATACTAACTGTTGGGAATTTCACAGCGGTTTATCATGAAACCGGTAACTGTTTCATCCCTACTCCAAAACTACGAGGTCAGTCTCCGACACGTTCCTGGAAAACATTTGGTGCTTTCGGACACCCTGAGCAGGGCGTACCTCACACAGAACAAGAAAACAAAGGCCCTGTGGAGGTCGAAGTGGAATCAATCAACATGATACACTACCTGCCTGTGTCAAGCGAGAGACTAAAGGCCATCCAGAGAGCCACTGAGCTGAACCGGGAGCCCCAGACACTGAAAAATGTGATCTTGCAGTGGTGGCCTAAAGTGAAAGAACATGTACCCTTGGAAGTAGCCATGTATTTTCACAACAGAGATGAGCTGAGTGTGCAAAATGGAGTTATCATTGTGCCTGCTGTCCTCGGGTGAGAGATAATTGTAACGGCTGTTGGAAGGAGTGGAGGAGCAAGGTGCAGCGTGGTACATGTTCATCTTTATTATTTGAACTGAACACTGATTAACAAAAAACCAACGAAGAGAACGAACGAAACAGTTCAGTTTGGTGCAGAAAGACACAAAACAGAAAACAACTACCCACAAAACCCATGTGGGGAAAAAGCTACCAAAGTATGGTTCCCAATCAGAGACAACGATAGACAGCTGCCTCTGATTGAGAACCACACCCGCCAAACAACAAAGAAATACAAAACATAGAAAATGAACATAGAATGCCCACCCTAGTCACACCCTGGCCTAACCAAAATAGAGAATAAAAGCCTCTCTATGGCCAGGGCATGACAATAATGCAAAGAATCCAATCCTCACACATAGGAATCGAGAAATGTCTGAGGAGAGTTTGTGAGTGTGTCTACTGGCCAGGCATGAATGCACAGCTGAGAACATACATGGAACAATGTAGCACCTGCACTGCATGTGGTGTGAAACAGCAGCTAGAGATGCTGAGGCCACACAAAGCACCAAAGTGTCTCAGGGAAAAAAAATAGGGATTGACCTGTTTCAGTTCAACGACAGAGACTACATAGTCACAGTTGATTACATTTCAAACTTCTGGGAAGTGGAGAACACACCATTTGTAGAACACACAGTCGAAAATGTTCATTTGAAAACTAAAGACACACTTTGCACGCTATGGGATACCTGACATCCTGTACTCAGACAATGGTCCCCAGTACTCTTCAGATGAGTTCTGAAGTTTCAGCAAGGCTTTAAACGCAAAACATTGTCTCTAGGATACCCGTTTAGTAATGGGAAAGTAGAATCGGCAGGGAAAACAGCCAAAAGACTAATGGCAAAAGCAAAGATAGCAGGTCCTGACCCATACCTGGCCATGCTGGATTACAGAAATACCCTTCACAAGGAACATACAGCAGCCCTGCAATGGTGCTCATGGGAAGATGTATGAAGACACTACTGCTAATGAGTGAAAATCTGCTGAGACTGGTGATGACAAACTGTCAGCAGGAGAAGTTCAACAAAAGACAGTAGAGACAGGCAAAGTACTATGATACCTCCGATAAGGATCTCACAGAGCTGCAACGAGATGACAGGGTGAGAGTTCAGCCACTCACAGGACAGAAACAGAGGTGGCAGAGGGCCACAGTAGTCAGACCCGTGTAGCAAAGGTCCTACGAGGTGAAGAGAGAACAGGGACAAGTCTTCAGGAGGTACAGGAGACACCTGAGGAAGAGCAGAGAAATAGACAAGGATTTCCCCACTGTTGAGGAGCCTGGCACAGAGCTAATAAAAAGAGCACCAGCTGATGCCCAGCAGGGTGCGGAACACAAGCTAGAGGTGGACGCTGCACATCAACAGGAAGATCCAACCATCTCAGGTCAAGCCCCTCCTGATGTAATCAACACTCCCCACACAAGGCCTGGTAGGGCCATCCGAAGACCTATACACCTGAAAGACACTGTGTGAATGTACACTTAAAATAACAATGTAATGCACAATCAGAGACATTAAACAG
The DNA here is from genome assembly GCF_057628025.1 of Oncorhynchus mykiss. Taxonomy (NCBI): domain Eukaryota; kingdom Metazoa; phylum Chordata; class Actinopteri; order Salmoniformes; family Salmonidae; genus Oncorhynchus; species Oncorhynchus mykiss. Next base: position 20,947,904 of record NC_143051.1, on the reverse strand, counting down.
AAATTCAGTTCACATTTAAGTTTATTGCAGACATGGACTACAAGCCGAAGATGGGTGGAGTCTGCCTTTGTTGTAAAAAAAAGAACATGTAGAAATATTAATGTTACACAGGAAACGGATACCAATTGTTACTTAATGTCTTCATGTACATGATGTGCTGGTTAACAACATGCATAGTAAAGTTTGCTTAACTATATATCTCTGTCTCTTGTGACCACAACACAAGCATATTGAAACAACATGAACACAACCAGTCATGATATTTTCATCAAACAAATCACTTCAAATAGTAGGCTACTTGTACATGTTTGTCCACTCCAAAATAATTCCAGCATCCAAACTGCATGTATTTTGGCGCCATTTGATGAATGGAAAAAGACATCTGTTACAAAACACCATAAAGTGTTCCTATTGGCATTCAGTGATTGCCATTGATTAGGCCTACATTAATTGATGCGTCTTGCTGACAAATGTACCTTTTTGTAGCTTGAAAAGTAAGGACACAGCTGAAATGGGGCTAAAAATGTCCTGGGGAAACGTGATGGTCACCCTAACACACATGATAAATGTACTAGATTAGGCTGCAATGTGTATTACCAATAATGTATTGCAAAATCAAATGCTTCGAACCCAACGTTAAAACTACCTCTAACAGAAAGAGTCACCTTATAGGCCTACTGTCATTAACTATAGACTACTGGATGGATTGGATGCGTATTGGTGTCTAGCATGTCGGCTAGTTGTCTAGTGATATTGTCAACCATAATCAGGTGATCCAGGAAAGACCAAATATTGATAGAAAATAAAAAAGCTAAATAAATGTTCTACTACCCTCAAACTCAACTCTGGACCTCGAAGTCCGTTTCACTGCATTTTGTCATTGTTCCACTCTAATCAGGCACTAATTTAGACCTTTGACACCCATAGTCGTGGGAAGTAGGGGTGCTGAGAGTGCTGCAGCACCCCCTGAAAAAAGTGGGCCTTTACTACTCCTGTATTATCGGACAGATATAGCCATCTGTAACACAGTCAATTTGTTTTCTTCATTCGGGTAAATCAAGTCTGAAATTTAAATGTGGAAATTCCAAAAACATTAATTCAAGCCTTTAAAAAAAAAACGTTCCTAAATTATGCGCAACAAAAGAGTGATCCTACATCTGCACAACTCTGTTTTTATTCAACTGTTTTAGAAATCATGAAACACACTTCTCCACTTCGACTTGCACTCTCCCTTATTTCAATTTATGCTCTGATGTGCCTCGCAAGTAGTAGGCTATAACAACAACTCTGACCAGTGTTATCATATAGCCTAGCTTGAGACTTGAGTTTTGAAATATAAGGGGCTCTACGTTACTTATAATAAGAGATAGGCATACATGGAGAAAATCAGACCTTTTATTTATTTAACTAGGCAAGTCAGTTAAGAACAAATTCTTATTTTCAATGACGGCCTAGGAACAGTGGGTTAACTGCCTTGTTCAGGGAAAGAACCACAGATTTGTACCTTGTCAGGTTGGGGATTCAATCTTGCAACCTTTCGGCTACGCTGCCGCCCCAGACCTCTCTTATATATGAAAAGAGGCAAATGAGTGAAACAATTTCTTCCCATTTAATGTAAATAGCCTATCATTTTTAGGAATTTAAATGAATTGGAAATTTATATTTTCTGTGCTTCTCCATCCATTCACTATAGTTAGGCCCTAGAGGCTACTGATCATTTAATTGCTATCACAGAATAAATTGTAGGGACACTTGATCTCCAGGGCCCAGCAGAGAATTACACTAAGCTTGCAATTTGATTTCGTAAAGGGATCTCATCTAAGAAAATGTTGGTGACCAGTGTTCAAGCCTATATAGGCTATGGCTGCCTATTGTGAATATTACTGTTCATTTTTATTTTATGTTTTATTTCACCTTGATTTAACCAGGTAGGCCAGTTGAATACAAGTTCTCATTAACAACTGCGACCTGGCCAAGATAAAGCAAAGCAGTGCGACACAAACAACAACACAGAGTTACACATGGAATAAACAAACATACAGTCAATAACACAATCGAAAAGTCAATATACAGTGTGTGCAAATGAAGTAAGATTAGGGAAGTAAGGCAATAAATAGGCCATACTGGCGAAATAATAACAATTGAGCAATTAAACACTGGAGTGATAGATTGCAGAAGATGAACGTGCAAGTAGAGATACTGGGGTGCAAAGGATCAAAAAAAGATATTTAACAATATGGGCATGAGGTAGTTAGGTGAGCTATTCACAGATAGGCTCTGTACAGTTGCAATGATCTGTAAGCTGCTCTGACAGCTGATGCTTAAAGTTAGTGAGGGAGATATAAGTCTCCAGTTTCAGTGATTTTTGCAATTTGTTCTAGTCATTGGTAGCAGAGAACTGAAAGGATAGGCGGCCAAAGGAGGAGTTGGCTTTGGGGGTGACCTGTGAAATATACCTGCTGGAGCGCGTGTTACTATGCTGCTATGGTGCTGCTATGGTGACCAGTGAGCTGAGATAAGGCGGGGCTTTACCTAGAAAATACTTATAGATGACCTGGAGCCAGTGGGTTTGGTGCCGAATATGAAGCGAGGGCCAGCCAACGAGAGCATACAGGTTGCAGTGGTGGGTAGTATATGGGTCTTTGGTGACAAAACGGATGGCACTGTGATAGACTGCATCCAATTTGCTGAGTAGAGTGTTGGAGGCTATTTTGTTAATGACATCGCCGAAGTCAAGGATCGGTAGTATAGTCAGTTTTACGAGGGTATGTTTGGCAGCATGAGTGAAGGATGATTTGTTGCGAAATAGGAAGCCGATTCTAGATTGAATTTTGGATTGGAAATGCTTAATGTGAGTCTGGAAGGAGAGTTTACAGTCTAACCAGACACCTAGGTATTTGTAGTTGTCCACATATTCTAAGTCGGAACCGTCCAGAGTAGTGATGCTAGATGGGCGGGCAGGTGCGGGCAGCGATCAGTTGAAGAGCATGCATTCAGTTTCACTTGCATTTAAGAGCAGTTGGAGGCCACGGATGGAGAGTTGTATGGCATTGAAGCTCTTCTGGAGGTTAGTTAACACAGTGTCCAAAGATAGGCCGGATGTATACAGAATGGTGTCATCTGCGTAGAGGTGGATCACAAAATCACCAGCAGCAATTGCGACATCATTGATGTATACAGAGAAGAGAGTCGGTCCCAGAATTGAACCCTGTGGTACCCCCATAGAGACTGCCAGATGTCCGGACAACAGACCCTCCGATTTGACACACTGAACTGTGGCTGAGAAGTAGTTGGTGAACCAAGCAAGGCAGTCATTTGAGAAACCAAAGCGGTTGAGTCTGCCGATAAGGTCGATGAATACAGCTGAACAGTATTGCCTTTTATCGGGGCATTATGTTTTAGTATCATAGTCTATTAATTATAGACCTATAGTCTCTGAGAGAAGGTCTATGAGAGTTGCATGTTGAATGCAAGAGTCATGGATTTACGTAGGCCTATAAGACTATTTGGTCTGTAATGCGAAATCACATGTAAGATGGTTTGTTGTGTGTGTAATTGATTACAGTAGGGTATAGGGTAGGCTATGATCATTTAATAATTATTTGAGTGCACATTTTGGCCCACCTACATTTTTGCTGGCCCTGTCATCAACGGATGTCTGCCTACACCACTGACACATGCAGACACAAGTAAGTCAGCCTGTCTGTCAGTCCATTGTAGCTTAAACAATGTTGAAACCGCAAAAATACTCTTAAAGGTCATGTTGTAATCTTTCATGTTCTAATGTAGCCTATAGGTTGCCCCCAGGGTCATATTCCCCTTTAATCAAATCATTATGATGCAAAACCAGGATGTCCTGGGAAATGAAGGTTGAGTAAATAATGCAATGGGTTAATGATGATTGCCAATGTAGGTCTCTGCATGTTCACCCCATACAGAGATCTTTAATCACAGTACAGAGAATGAAATGTAGGCTGAGTGAGAGAGAGAGACAATAGAGAAAGCCCTTTGAAATTAAATTGAATTGAATTGAGAGCGAGAGAGGGGGGAGGTTGAGAAAGAGAGATAAAAAAAAACAAGACAAAGTGAACGAGAGAGAGAGAGAGAGACCTCTCTGCATTATTTCGTTGTTGGGGGTCTGGAGGGGAGTGGAGAAAACAGCTGCAGGCAAAAGGAGCCCCACATGACTGTGATGAGCATGGTACCAAGTCAAGCAAGTCCGAAGCCTGCCAGAGTCTTACAGGAAAATTGTATTCATCCCAGGCTTATAGTTGGAGCAGAGATGCGATTCTGTCAACAAAGCACTATTGATTTCTATGCCCAGAAAAGTGTTATTTTCATAAACAATAACTAAGATGAAAAATATTAAAAATCAATTTTTCCAGACCAAAACAAATGATGATAACGAGATGCCATGAAAAACTGTAACAAATTACTGTAACAAATTAGTTTTAATTTTAGTTTAAGAAAATATGACGAGACGAGAATTCCAAGTGAGACTAATGGACATTTAATTTGACACGAAGCTCCTTTTCATCTCCTTTGTCCAATCATAAGCAAGCACACTTTTTCAGAATATGTAATGCAATCCTCTAATTGGAAGAATTAATGTCTTTCAGTTGTGCAGTCTGATTGAGCTGATCTGCCTGGCTCTCCCACACACCTCCTGGGCAGTCACTTCAGTCACTCTTCAGTCTTTTAAACAGATGCGCAGCCAGCAAGCCAAGACATTTAAATTGTAAATAACCTCAACTAGAAACAATAATGTTTACTCTCTCTTACTTCATGTAGGCAATTTTTTCTTTGATCAAATGAGACTCCGGTAGTTTTTTCTGATTGGAAATATTAAAGCTATTTGTTGAATATTAGGAGTACAGTATTAATTCTGGAATTGTTGTAAAGCTCAGATTCTCCCATTTTCAAGGGAAGCCCTGTCATAGTCGCAGGACGTATGGGTGCTCAGGGTGCTGCAGAACCCACTGAAGAATATTTAAATTTTTTCTCTCACCAACGTAGTGCGCTAGGCTTTTACTAATCCTGTATTAGCGGAACCATATAGCCGTGTGTAGCGTGAGCATTAGTATGACACATTTTCACCCTTTTTACATTTTTCTTCCATTTTCACCTTCCCTGTTTGAATAGTAGCCTCACACTCCAGTATTGTAGGTGGCGGTCTATGCACCTCTTAGTTGGATGCGAACCGCTAAAACCATTTAAAGAAGTCCAGGGGAAAAATTAGGTGTTTTAGGATATTGGAATGGTCCAAAGAATTGGTTGCATTTCCATGACAATATTTAACAACTTCCCATCCAAAAAAACAACAACACATGGCTCTAGAGGTAGCCCTCTCTGAGCTCTGTTACAAGTCTGTGGATGTCATCATTCCAATATATGTGACAGAGAGACAATTTTTACTTTGCAGGTTTGCGATACAGTGTGAACTCACTACCATGTAGGCCTACATTCCCAGAGTCTCCCCGAGCATCAGATAATTCTCTCTCTCTCTCTCTCTCTCTCTCTCTCTCTCTCGCTCTCTCTCTCTCTCTCTCTCTCTCTCTCTCTCTCTCTCTCTCTCTCTCTCTCTCTCATACATAGACATCATTATCTCCCTCCTGTTCCCAGAGGTTACCCTATAAACTAAATCCCTCCTTATTTGCAGAATAAGCATCTCTGCCCTGCTATCATAAACTGAGTATGACTCAACAGCATCCATTCTTCAGATGCTTCCTTCTTCTGCTGCCCTGGGTGCAAAGTATGCCGAGCTCATTGTTAGGGCCGACATAGACTTGTTTTGTTTTGTTCTCAGCTCACTCAAAAAGCCGGTAGGTACTTTGCTCAGTAAGCATTAAAAAGTGGGCTCCTCACTGTTCCTGCTCCAAGCAAAAGCTTCTATTGTTAGTCTCATAGATTTTTATTTGGGCTCTCACTGCTTGCAGCGCACCGTGTTTTCACTCTCATATAAGGATTTTTCTTTGTGTTTGTCTTTATCATTGTGGGTAAAGATTGTATTTCTCATAGTTTTATCAAAATGTTCCTACCTCAAGTTTGACATACTGTAGGTGTTTGTTTATCACAGTTTGTAAGCCTTGTAGAATCAGCTCTTTCCATCAGGGGTGGTGTCACGACTTCCACCGAAGTCGGTCCCTCTTTGTTCGGGCGGTGTCGATGTCACCAACCTTCGAGCCATCACTGATCCATTTTTCATTTTCCATTGGTTTTGTCTTGTCTTCCTTTACACCTGGTTCCAATCCCATCAATTACATGTTGTGTATTTCACCCTCTGTTTCCCCTTATGTCCTTGTCGGAGATTGTTTGATTGTATGTTTTGTGCAAGTCATGTGTCGGTGTGCGACGGGTTTTGTACCCACGTTTATTATTATTTTTTAATATTTTGGTTTTTGGAGTTTTATGAGCACTTATTAAACGACTCCGTTTCTACCAAGTTCGTTCTCCTGCGCCTGACTTCTCTGCCACCAACGCGCACCCATTGCAGGTGGTTAAAACAACATACCCAGGTGGGGTCCTTGCTCTGGAGAATACCTATCAGTTTAGAAGGCCTTCAGAATTCCTGTGGGTTCTTAACCAAAGGCAACCTCCTCAAGGGTAAGAAATAACATTGTTTCACCTAAATGACTTACTTTGTCTTTTTTTGTGGGGTATGAAGGAGGGGACAGGAGAGCAGGGAGACAGTTTCTAACTTTTTCCTCCCCCTCCTCCTGACTGTCTTTATCTCCTCTCGAATAGCTGCAGATTTTTAACCAATAATTTTGCTTCAGATTCCACAGTCAGATCAGGCTGTTCAGAGAACCACAGACAGGATAAGAACATGCTGTTCAGAGAACCACAGACAGGATAAGAACATGCTGTTCAGAGAACCACGGACAGGATAAGAACATGCTGTTCAGATAACCACGGACAGGATAAGAACATGCTGTTCAGAGAACCACGGACAGGATAAGAACATGCTGTTCAGAGAACCACGGACAGGATAAGACCATGCTGTTCAGAGAACCACGGACAGGATAAGAACATGCTGTTCAGAGAACCACGGACAGGATAAGAACATGCTGTTCAGAGAACCACGGACAGGATAAGAACATGCTGTTCAGAGAACCACAGACAGGATAAGAACATGCTGTTCAGAGAACCACAGACAGGATAAGAACATGCTGTTCAGAGAACCACAGACAGGATAAGAACATGCTGTTCAGAGAACCACGGACAGGATAAGAACATGCTGTTCAGAGAACCACGGACAGAATAAGAACAGGCTGTTCAGAGAACCACAAATAGGCACTGGATAACAATGGAGCTTCCACTCAGTGTAAATGATCTCCTCTCTCTCTCTCTCTCGTTGCTGAATGATCCTACTTCATACTACCACTACTAATCCTCTTCAGCACGTCTTCCTATTCTCTGCCACACTGGTTGTATGATATCGAGATTCATCTACAAGCCGGTGATGCCCAAGCCAGTAAACTTGAAGTGGTTGGCATATTCAGGACACCACTCAAGTCTTGATCACTGCAGCAGTGGCGATACATAGACTTTGGCGCATTGTCTCAAGTGGTTCAGCCAGGGCCGAACGCCACCACTCTGCCAGCTCCTTCAGGACTGTGTGTGGGTGCAGGACCAGCTCTATAATCAGCTCTCTTCTTTGGGTTCTCAGAGAAATATGAGTGAGAGCGAGAAGACAGGTCGTCGTTTTTGGATGTTCCTGTGCTGCGGTGCTGTGTGTCAGGGTCACCTAGGTTGCCTCCCTCAGTAGAGCTGCTTTTATCCCCCGTGTGCGCGTGTTCTTGTGTGTGATTTCTATCCCCGCTCTGTGGCCATCTATCCCCCCCGGCAGTCACTCCACTAATTGGTTGCTCCTCTGAAGTGCCAGTGCCGTTATCTTTCAATATCACAGAACGGTTCATTAGAGAGAGGTAACATCTCGGCAAGGATGAACTTTCTCCATATTTCTTAGACTAGATTAAAACATATGACTGGACTGGTTCTGGCATGGTTTTATATTAGGGTGCTGGTATAGTATACTGAATATAGTTATAGTCGTAACATTACATAGAAGTAGTAATATGGTTACATAGGGTTTTTCTATAGGCCTATTAGTGTATGGTTTGTACAGTGTGCAGGGCAGCGTTTCCCAAACTCAGTCCTCAGGACCCTAAGGGGTGCACGTTTTGGTTTTTGCCCTAACACTACACAGATGATTCAAATGATCAAAATTTGATGATAGTTGATTACTTTAACCGAAAAGAGCACCCCTTGGGGTCCCGAGGACCAAGTTTGAGAAAGGCTGGTGTAGTATATGGTATTGTGTTAGTGTTGTCTTATATTAGGGTCTGGTAAAGTGTAGACCGGTTCGCTCAAAGACATACATTATGTTGAGTCATTTTGTACTTACAGCATTCACAATGTTTTCTTGTTGGATCAGAGATGAGTTCTTAGGCTCTGTTGCTTTGTGTGTGGAAAATAAAACCAAGGGGATACGAGACATTTATTGTTGGATTTAGGATTTTATTAGGATCCCCATTAGCTGTTGTGAAAGCAGCAGCTACTCTTCCTGGGCTCCACACAAAACATGAAACATGACATAATACAGAACAACAATAGACAATAACAGCTCAAGGACAGAACTACATACATTAAAAAATAAATAAATATACATATAAATGTTCTGTACTGACAAAACACTGAGAAGACAGAGATACCTATACACTCTTAGGGAAAAAAGGTGCTATCTAGAATCTAAAAGGGTTCTTCGGCTGTCCCCATAGGAGAACCATTTTGGTTCCAGGTAATAATACCCCTTTGGGTTCAATGTTGAACTTTTTCCACACCGTGTTTCATTTGAACAGACACCCACCCGCTGGTTTCATCTGAAGTTTCAGAGTTCAACTTCCTCGTCCATTGTTGTTGCTCTTTAAGCCGACGAGGGCAGCCGCGGCGGCACAGCTAAACATTTGTGTCTGTTTAATGAATGCTTATTGTAAATAAACATACAAAACATGTGGACGATGGATTAGGAGTGCCTGGCTGCTTTGGGTTGCTTAAGCTGCTTAAAATAAGAGCTCTCTCTCTAGAAATCCTTGCATGGTAGGGTATAATATGTATCACAAGTAAATACTAACCCTCTCTTTTTGCCTCTTTGTACTTTTCCTCTCTGCTACTGCAATGTGAAGCGTTTACAGTTTTCGACCTCTGTGGAAGAGACCCAATGCTTCCCATCGCATTTCACACATTATGTGGTGACGTTTTCTGTAGAGCTGGATGCTCTCTTTGATGTTTTGTTACTCAGATGTTTGTTTACATGTTACATATGAGAAGCACTTATTTCACAGAAGATTTCATTTCTCTTAGAGAGATATTTAGTGAGGTCACAGACTAGGCTTGAATGCACGCACTCTTGCTTCCCCACCCTTCAGACTTAAACTTTTAGCAGCACCTTTCTTTCGAGGGTAAATTGAATGAAATCACAGCCAAGTAAATGAGCCATAGATCTGAACTCTGCTTGGTACAGCAAAAAAAGTGTGTACTAGTCAATTAAACTCCAATTACTCTAGCCAAATAGATTTTGGTTCAATTGACTGCACATTATGTGACCAACGTGCTGATCATTTGGGCATGGTTTGCCCTTTTCACACTCAAAGTTACCAAGAATAAAAGGGAGACAAGTGGGTGTAGCACTGCAATAGCCAGTTCCATTGGAACTAGGTCCCTGTAGTCCTTTGTGTAGACCAAAAGGGGGCATAAGTGGTCCACTCAAAAGGGTATTTAACAGTACAAGTGTTTGCATGTAATGTATGAAGGGGTTCTAGTTAAACATAGCCATGCACTGCAAGTGGTTCAGGTCATAGCCTGGAGGGCTGTAGAAGAGAAGGAGGAACCCACACCTACAGAGAGGAGAGGTCCCTCTTTCATTCATAAGGTTTCAAGGGTTGGTTCAGGCAAAAAATACAATTAAAGTCAGACAGACTCTAGAGTTCTCCTATCGACTTTTTAACTCAATTGTTTTACATCGGAGGCTGATGGAGCTGCTGCTTGAGTATGTGCTATCCATCACCATATATTTTTCTACCATTAAAGATCTGCCTAAACAGACACTACTGCTTGAGTATGTTCTATCCATGTTTCCATGTGCTTTACTGTAGGCCAAAAGCTGAATGCATGATAGATTAGCCCCTATCAAGAGCTAATGGGTTGTGATTGGTAATGAACTTGGTGAGAGAGAGGAAACCTAACCCTCACTATTACACCTGCCCAAGCCCCATCCTGCGACCTAAGAGGTATGTATCAGATGTTCAACATGCTCTGCTCACACCTACACACTCTGCTAAAGAGCAGGAACCCAGACTTTATCAAAGAAACATGGTTATAAAGGAGATGGGCCCACTGGTTGCCCTCTAGGTTACAGAGAGTTGGTAGCACTTTGAGATATCTGCTGATGGATGAAGGGCTATATAAATACATTTGAATTGATTTGATTTAGCCCCATCCACCAAACTATCAGGTGTGAAGCAGGAAAGAGACTCTGGGGCTATGCTAATTTGGTATAGAGCAGACCTAACCCACTCTATTAAATTAGTCAGAATATGAACATTTTACATCTGGCTAGAAATGAATTAGGACTTGATCTCAACAGAGAAAAATGTCATCATGTGTGCTACCTATATCCCCCCACTAGAATCCCCATACTTAAACAATGACAGCATCTCCATCCTAGAGGGGGATATCAACCATTTCCAGGCCCAGGGACATGTACTGGTCTGTGGCTACCTAAATGCCAGAACACACACCAGGACACACACCTACCTGGAGGTGACAGAATTCCCTCCCCCATATGCCTCCCAAGACACAACTACGACTACATAACCAACAAAAATGGGTCAAAACTCCTGCAGCTCTGTCAGATGCTGGGTACGTACATAGTCAATGGTAGGCTTTGAGGGGACTCCTACGGTAGGTACACCTATACCTCATCTCTTGGCAGTAGTACTGCAGACTACCTTTTCACTGACCTCAACCCAGTGTCTCTAAGATCGTTCACAGTCAGTCCACTGACACCTCTATCAGATGATAGTAAAAATATACACTCCACTTGAACAGAGCTAGGCTCAATCATGAGGCATCAAAGCCAAAAGAACTGAATAATATTAAGAAATGCTTTGGATGGAAGGAAAGTAGTGTGGAAATCTACAAGAAAACAATTAGGCAACAACAAATTCAATCCCTTCTAGATAATTTCCTGGACAAAATGTTTCACTGTAACAGTGAAGGTGTAAACTTGGTAGTAGAAAACCTAAACAGTATATTTGACCTCTCAACTTTCCTATCAAATTTCAAGCAGACAACGTAAGAAAATTAACAACAATGACAAATGGTTTGATAAAGAATGCAAAAACCTAAGAAGAAATTGTGAAACCTATCCAACCAAAAACATAGAGACCCAGAAAACCTGAACCTACGCTTTCAATATGGTGAATCACTACAATTTTACAGAAATACCCTACGGAAAAAGAAGGAATAGCACATCAGAAATCAGCTCAATGTAATTGAAGAATCTATAGAATCTAACAACTTCTGGGAAAATTGGAAGACAAACAACAACAACAAGAGTTATCTATCTAGTACGGAGATTAATGGATTAACTACTTCTCCAATCTTTTAGGCTCTATGACAAAGAACAAACAGCAAAACATGTACATGATCAAATACAAATCTTAGAATCAACTATTAAAGACTACCAGAACCCACTAGATTCTTCAATTTCGTTGAGTGAACTATAGGACAAAATTTAAACCCTTCAACCCAAAAAAGGCCTGTGGGGTTGATGGTATCCTAAATGATAAAATATACAGACCACAAATTCCAATGGGCTATACCTAAACTCTTTAACATCATCCTCAGCTCTGGCGTATTCCCCAATATTTAGAACCAAGGACTGATCACCCCAATCAACAAAAGTGGAGACAAATTGGACCTCGATAACTACCGTGGGATATGCGTCAACAGCAACCTTGGGAAAATCCTCTGCATTATCATTAACAGCAGACATTTCCTCAGCGAAAACAATGTACTGAGCAAAAGTTAAATTGGCTTTTTACGAAATGACCGTACGACTGACCACGTATTCACCATGCACACCCTAATTAACAAACAAACAAACCAAAACAAAGGCAATGTCTTCTCATGCTTTGTTGATTTCAAAAAAGCTTTCTACTCAATTTGGCATTAGGGTCTGCTATACAAATTGATGGAAATTGGTGTTGGGGAAAAAACATAGGACATTATAAAATCCATGTACACAAACAACAAGTGTGCAGGTAAAATTGACAAAAAACACACACATTTCTTTCCTTAGAGCCGGGGGGTGAGACAGGGATGCATCTTAAGCCCCATCCTCTTCAACATATATATCAATTAATTGGCGAGGGCACTAGAACAGTCTGCAGCACTCAGCCTCACCCTATTAGAATCTGAAGTCAAATGTCTACTGTATGCTGGTGCTTCTGTCACCAACCAAGGAGGGCCTATAGCAGCACCTAGATCTTCTGCACAGATTCTGTCAGACCTGGGCCCTGACAGTAAGTCTCAGTAAGACAAAAATAATGGCGTTCCAAAAAGGTCCAGCTGCCAGGACCACAAATACAAATTCCATCTAGACACCGTTGCCCTAAAGCACACAAAAAACTATACATACCTTGGCCTAAACATCAGCGCCACAAGTAACTTCCACAAAGCTGGGAATGATTAGAGAAACAAGACAAGAAGGGCCTTCTATGCCATCAAACGGAACGTAAAATTTGATGTGCCAATTAGGATCTGGCAAAAAATACTTATAGAACCCATTGCCCTTAATGGTTTTGAGGTCTGGGTTTCACTTACCAACCCAAAATATCCTCTGTGTACTACGTAAAACACCAAATAATGCATGCATAGCAGAATTAAGCCATTACCTGCTAATTATCAAAATCCAGAAAAGAGACTTTCATTTCTACAACCACCTAAAAGGAAGCGATTCCCAAACCTTCCATAACCAAACCAACACCTACAGAGAAATGAACCTGGAGAAGAGCATGCTGGTCCTTGGGCTCTGTTCACAAACACAAACAGACCCCACAGAGCCCCAGGACAGCAACACAATTAGACCCAACCAAATCATCAAATCAAATCAAATTTTAATTGGTCACATACACATGATTAGTAGATGTTATTGTGGGGGTAGCGAAATGCTTGTACTTCTACCTCTGACAGTGCAGTAATGTCTAACAAATTACACAACATATACCCAATACGCATAAATCTAAGTAGGAATGAATTAAGACTATATACATATGGAAGAGCGATGTCAGAGCAGAATGGACTAAGATACAGTAGAATAGTTTAGAAACCAGTATATACATATGAGTTGAGTACTGCAAGATATGTAAACATTATTAAGTGAATGAGAATAACATAGAATACAGCACATACACATGAGATGAGTAATGCCATATATGTAAACATTAAAGTGACTAGTGTTCCATTGCTTAAAGTGGCCAGTGATTTCTAGTCTGTGCCTATAGGCAGCAGCCTCTAATGTGCTAGTGATGGCTGTTTAACCTCTTCGATATAGGGGGCGCTATTTAAATTTTTGGATGAAAAACGTTCCCGTTTTAAACAAGATATTTTGTCACGAAAAGATGCTCGACTATGCATATAATTGACAGCTTTGGAAAGAAAACACTCTGACGTTTCAAAAACTGCAAAGATATTGTCTGTGAGTGCCACAGAACTGATGTTACAGGCGAAACCCAGATAAAAATCCAATCAGGAAGTGCCGCATTTCATTTGCGATTTTCATGAATAGGAAAAGTTGCGTTATGCTAATGCATTCCCTCATCAACTTTAAACATCAGCCATCTGAGTAGCTAACCGATCGCTGCAGTTGTACATAGTCCATCTGTAAATAGCCCACCCAATCTACCTACCTCATCCCCATACTGTTTTTATTTACTTTTCTGCTCTTTTGCACACCAGTATCTCTACTTGCACATCATCATCTGCTCATTTATCACTCCAGTGTTAATCTGCTAAATTGTAATTATTCACTCCTATGGCCTATTTATTGCTTACCTCCTCATGCCTTTTTCACACACTGTATATAGGCTTTATTTTTTTCTACTGTGTCATTGACTTGTTTATTGCGCTATTGGCTTGTTTATTGTTTATTCCATGTGTAACTCTGTGTTGTTGTCTGTGTCACACTGTTTTGCTTTGCTTTATCTTGGCCAGGCCGCAGTTGTAAATGAGAACTTGTTCTCAACTGGCCTACCTGGTTAAATAAAGGTGAAATATATATATCTTTTTAAACCACTGCCCACAAAATGAGGTGGAAACTGAGCTGCAGTTCCTAACCTCCTGCCAAATGTATGACCATGTTAGAGACACATATTTCCCTCAGATTACACAGACAGACCCACAAACATTTTGAAAACAAATCCAATTTTGATCAACTCCCATATATATTGGGTGAAATACCACAGTGTGCAAGCACAGCAGCAACATTTGTGACCTGTCGCCAAAAGAAAAGGGCAGCCAGTGAAGAACAAACATTTTAAATAAAACCTATATTCATGTTTATGTTTATTTATTTTCCCTTTTGTAATTTAATTATTTGCACATCATTACAACACTGTATATAGACATATGACATTTGAAATGTCTTTATTCTCTTGTAACTTTTGTGAGTGTAATGTTTAGCGTTCATTTTTGTAATGTTTATTTAACTTTTGTTTGTCTATTTCACTTGCTTTGGAAATGTATAAATATGTTTCCCATGCTAATAAAACCATTACATTGAAATTGAAATGGAATTGAATTGAGAGAAAGAGAAGAGAAGAGAGAGAGGAGACAGAGAGAGCAGAGAGAGAGAGGAGAGAGAGAAACAAGCTGATAAATGACTATTTAACATACTGATTATCCATTCAACCAACGTCCGTGCCAAGCTGACGGAGGTCAGAGGCAGTCCCTCTCAACCCCATTAGGCAGCCAGCTGTTGGTGTTTATCTTCACCCCTGAGACTGGAAGTTTACCACGATAGCCCTACTGAGGGGACAGAGTGACAGAGAGCCAGCGAGCCAGCGAGCTAGGTGCAGGGGAGAGAGGGGTTGTCTCCTCAGTGCCAGTTGGATTGTTTAAAAATAATTTTGTATTCTCAGCTGGATTAGGCAATATCTAAGTAGCTATAATCTGACAACTGATTAAGCGGTGAACATTTTTTCAGGGGCGATTGTTGTTGTGGAGTCAGAGCACCATGCTGACCAAGTGGCCAATCGATCAGGTTTTTAAATAAGCATCTGCTCTGTTTTGAAATTGAAACTCTGTTAATTACTACTCTGATCAGCAGAAGCTGGTCTCTCTCTTTCTCTCTCGCTCCCAGAGCGACAATGCCCTGCCCTGGAGAGGAGCTAATTTAAGGAAGGTGGTTCAGAACCACGCTTGCATGACAATTAACGTTGTTTGAGACCTGAAGACTTGTGTTAGCTCCCCAAGCTATGCATAGGCTTCAGCTCAGTGGGCTAACACAGTATTGTGGTACTCAGGAGATCTGGGTTTGAACTCTGGGAATTCACACTACCTACCCGGCATCCCCTGTGGGAGACGTAGCCTAACACACCACAATTTAAGATGGATGACATGGGAGCCCCTGTTCTTTATTCAAATGTCCCTGGTGTTATTTTAGCCTTCTCTTTGGACTACAGAAGGCTCAGAAAGTAAAGATGAGGTCCAGATCTGAGTGTGCACCATGCAGCCTGAGGGTCACTGTAAAAAGCTGGAGAGTTCAGGGACGATTCACCCGAGACCCAGATTAATAGTTGGGATGGAAGACTTGATTTGGCTGTAAAGCCCTGCACACATCTGAAGCCTGTGTAAAATAGATTGATGTCTGTAATGCTGAGCGAGGAGAGGATTCTGAAGAGAGGAGAGGCTGCCTGGCAGAAGAGGAAATAGACTAAACTCAAATTTCTCTGTGTCCTTGAACGGCTTCTGTAGCGTCTGTTGGGCTGGGTGCGTCTGAATGTGACTGCATGAACGCGTACTGTTCTGTGTGTGTGTCTGCACAGTGTATATATATATATATACATGTATTTGTGTTTATCTGTATATGGAAGAGTATTGCCATTGGCTAAACAACCCAGACCACCTTCCCTATAGTCATAGGTTATTGAGAGGAATTCATAACTAGTGCCACTAACAGTCTAAGCAGGGAATGTCTTACAGCAGCAACATTATGAACAGATACTGTTCCACTGCTCTCTTACTCTGTTAGCCCTGCTGTCTCTCAGTATTCACATTGTTTTCCTGTGTGGATGGAGCTGTGCAAGACAGCCTGGTTGACACACAGACCCAGGGGAGCAGCACTCAGTGCTCTCTTGAACCCTGAAGACCTTGTAGAAGTGTGCGTGCGCATGTGTGTGCGTGTGAGAAAGACAGGTGACCTGCTTTTCCTCTTTCAGCCGGCCACAGTGGCCCGATCCTCCCCTGATCTTGTCTCTCCATAAGGGAGAGCTATACTCTAGTTTGGCGTTTTCAGATATTGAAATCTCTAGAAGTAGAAGACGGGCAATGTAATCTATCTTGTCGCATAATCTGAATCTACCTTTCACTGTAGTCTAGCATCACTTCTTATGAACTTTTGCCCTTTACATCTCTTCATTGTGTCTTTGGAGAATGTGTTTGGTAATTTCTCAGTTATACATGGGGAATGACAAAGCCTTAACCTATATTTAAAACTATTTTAATTATTCTCACTGCCTAAATGGATTCTTGACACTGTACTGTAGGGGGAGAGGATCGGGAGAGAGGTGCTAACTGTCCTGAGTCACTTGTGTTGCTCTTGCTGCTGGTCCTGATCCAGACTTAGGTTATTTCTTACCCAGTTACACACTGGGAATGCTACAAAACCATTTTTAAAACCCCCTGAATTCCTGACACTTTGTAGCATAGGGAGAGAGGTGTTAAGTCTGGGTCACCTGTGTTCTACTCTCTGCTGGGCCTAATCCAGATTTATGCTGAGTCCCAGTTCTCCACCCTAGAGTGCACACTTCCCGTCATGGATTTAACAATGATATAAAATCTCTTCAGCCAATGCTTTCACCACAATGTTCACTCTGGGAGAAAGTGGAGAATCTGAACTCAGCCTTAGGTGTTTGTCTCTCTCCTGGTCCTGATCCAGACTCCAGTGTTTCTCTTTCTGCTGGTAGGTGTTTGGTGTTTATTTGTACCCTGCAGGAGGCCTGTGTATGAATTAATGATTCAGAGGATGTCTGGTGTTTTTTACCAGTGTTACCTTCTCTCGCCTCATTAACCATGTATACCGACCTGTCCAAGGACTCTGACTCCGTTTCAGTTCTCTCTCTCTCTCTCTCTCTCTGCCTTTCCCATTTTCTCTCTTTCTGTCTCCCTCAGGAGATCGGCAAGCCACTGACTGTGGGAAGTTGTCCTTGTTTTCTGCTTCAGCAGCAGTCTCTTCCAGTGGTGTAAACAGGTCATGGCAGTCTAGCTGGGGGGAAAATGAGCAGGAACCCAAGCGGGTTAAATTTGATCTGAACGAGGTTAAAAAGGAATAAAAATACAAATTTAAGCTCAATGGAATAAAATTGAATAAAATTGAGCAAAAATATAATATAATACTCACCACGATAGTGGTGTTTTTCCTCAGGTCAGCTGGATACAGTGTGTGTGTGTGTGTGTGTGTGTGTGTGTGTGTGTGTGTGTGTGTGTGTGTGTGTGTGTGTGTGTGTGTGTGCGTGTGTGTGTGTGTGTGTAACATGCATATATAGTGCCTAGTGAAAGTCTATACACCCCTTGTACAGTCTTCACATTTTGTTGCCTTTTTTCCCATACAGATCTACACAACCTACTCCACATTTTCAAAGTGAAAGAAAGTGATAGAACATTTTCCAAATGAAGATAAATAAATAAAAACAAAGATGCCTTGATTGCACATGTCTTCACACCCCATATTTATTACCTGCTGGAAGCACCTTTTGCAGGCATTACAGCTGTGAATCATTTTGAATAATATTCTACCAACTTTGCCCAACTCTTAGGGCAACATATATCCATTGTTTATATCAAAATTGCTCATGCTTAGTACTTTTGGTTGGGAATCATTGATGGACAGCAATATTCAAACTTTGTCTCTGATTTTCAAGCTAACTTACGTCGGGACTGAGACTGAACCACTCAGGAACACTCAACCCCTATTGGAAAGCCATTCTGGTGTGTCTTTGGCCTAAAAATGTGTGTAGATGTAACGCGGAAAAATACAACTCTATCCCAGGGTTAGGTATTCAGAAGACAGGGTTTATTTTTCACTGTTATCTGGGCTTTGCTCCTGTCATATTTATTTGGATCCTGACATACTCCCCAACGTGATGCTGCCACCACAATACTTGAAAATACAGAGGATCTACAACATTGCATTTACTCCACAATACTGGCCTGTAAGTCAAAATGAAAAGAAGGAAGCTGTAACGGTTTTCTTCGTGAGAAGGAGAGTCGGACCAAAATGCAGCGTGTAGATTGCGATCCATGTTTTAATGAACAAACGTAAAACACGAATCAATGCAAACACTACAAAATAAAGAACGTGAATGAACGTAACGAAAACCTAAAACAGCCTATCTGGTGAAAAACACATAGACAGGAACAATCACCCACAAACACACAGTGAAACCCAGGCTACCTAAATATGGTTCCCAATCAGAGACAATGACGAACACCTGCCTCTGATTGAGAACCATATCAGGCCGAACATAGAACTAGACAAACTAGACATGTAACATAGAATGCCCACTCAGATCACACCCTGACCAATCAAAACATAGAAAATACAAAGTAAACTATGGTCAGGGCGTGACAGAAGCCTATGTTCAGAAATTCACTTCAAATCATCCATTCTGTTTGCAACAAGGATGTTAAGTAATACTGCAAGACAACACAGCAAATAATTTCACTTTTTGGCCTAAATTAAAAACTACAAGCTTGTGTCAAATCCAATACAACACAGAGTGTATTTTCAATTATTGTGGTGGCAGCTTCATGTTATGGGTATGCTTGTCACCAGCAGGGAATGGGGAGTTTGTCAGGATCAGAATTAATATTAAAGGAGCCAAAGTCTTCTGAAAACCTAAGCCTGGGTTATAGTTTTATTTTTCAGCTAGATAGTCACACACATTTTTATGCCAAACACACTCCAAAATAGCTTTCCAAGAGGTATGTGCTCCTGAATGGTCCAGTCTCAGCCCTGACTTAAATCTGAGAGGTTTGAATATTACTGTTCATGAATGATTCTCAACCAAATTTACTGAGCTTGAGCAATTTTGACAAAACAATGGATATATGTTGCCCTAAGATAGGGGTGTCAAACGCATTTTGCCTCGTTCTTCCGGGGGCCGCACTGAATGTGTAATATTTCCTTGCCATCAAAATGTGCAAAAAATAGTCCTCTATCCATTGTTTTTGGAATTTTCTATAGTCTGTATAGTGATTGTTAGCAAGCTGGACAGTCATGAAACTGTATGAATGTAGGAACTGTATCATTTGAACTGTATAATTTCTACACTGTTTCTATTTGGTTTTAGTCATTTTAAAGTATAGTGAGTTTGTTTTTTTGTTTTGTTTTTACTCAAACCACCTGCAGACCGGATTGGACCCCCTCGCTGCGGCCCGTATGTTTGACACCCCTGCCCTAAGAGTTGTGCAAGGTTGGTAGAATCTTATTAAAAATGATTCACAGCTTTAGTGGCTGTCAAAGGTGCTTCCACCAAGTATTAACTATGGGGTGTGAAAACATATGCAATCAATATGTCTTCCATTTTTATTTTTTGTAATAATTTTCCATTTTTTTCTAGAATGTTTCTTTTACTTCGAAAATGTGAAAGATGTGTTGATCTGTAGGAAGACATTCAAATGTAATCTGCTTTAGATTACATTTTAAGGCAACTAAATATGAAGACTGTGGAAATGGTGTGTAGACTTTCACTAGATACTTCAAGGGGTGAATCAGGCCACAACAAAGGAAAGCCAAGTCTTATATATGAATACGTGTGTGTACGGTATATGTATAAGTGAATATTGTATGTGTGTGTGTTGTGAAAATGTGCCCTTCTGAGGCTCCTGAAAGTCCGCCCCTCCGGCCCAGCGCCCACTGATTGATAATCACATGGCAGCTGTCCAAAGTCCACTTAGCCCTACAGCCACATCTAACTCTGTTTAGAGGGCAGCAAGTTGACTGATTAGCACCAATCCATATTTTGGACTCAACTCGCTCAACTGTTGGATCCGGAACTGTGATCATGCGTTATTCATTTATTGCGCAACCAAACACCCACTTTCTTGCTAAGTGAACTGTATCATCCTCATAATAATGAATGTGGTGGGCTTTTTATTGTGTTATTGTTGGTTTCATAATTGTACTGTGGTAGGGTGGTAGCAATCTAATGGCTCGAGCTTGTGCTGTGGAAGAAATAACATTGTGCAAGGGATCATGTCTATCCAGTAGCCACACCCCTCCAGCCTACCCCTGGTCACCCCTCATATTGTGAAACATCCATCCCCAGCCAAGGAGCTTTTTTGGGAGGGAGGGTGTGGTAGAGGAATTACACCACATCTTCCCTTCCAAAGATCACAGGATACTGTGTTAAGGTTTCATCTTTAACAGCTGACGAAAGTAGAGACCAGACAAAACTAGGCAGTTTTGTAGACAGTTCAGATCAAGCAAAATTCATTTTGAAACAGCATAAAACCATATCTTCTCATCTGGGAAGTTAAAGATGTACCAGGCTTTTGGCTACTCAGCGGTTAACTACATGCTAGTGTAACTGATCTGAACCTCGGTCTCACACTCATGAAAACCAACATCACCAGAGGAAATTCCCTATTGGACCCAGGGTGAAACAGATTTTAAGTTGCACGCAGGGTTACCTCAAAACGACAGTGTGAGTCCAACTCACCTTCATTACACTAGTAGAGAAAACTTTTGATGTTTTCAGTCAGTTTTGACCATTGCACTATGAAAACTTAGAAAGAGTATTCTTTACCAGGCCTATTAGAAACGTGTTAAATGGTTCCATACCAGTAAAATACCAAGGATGTGTTCGCCATAATGGGGGTTGTGTTTATTTTGATCGACGTCCATTTTCTGGGTTGGATTTCAAAGACCGTCTGCGCTCATGCAGAGAGTAAATGGCTTCAAACCCCCATTGAAAGGTGATAAAGGTGAACATCTGTTGTGTCCTCTATTGTTTTTTCTCTGCTCCTCTAGTCCTGGTCAAGTTCTGAGTAGTTAACCAGAACAGATGTATGTGTGTGTGTCTGAAGTTGTGTGTGTGTGTGTTTGTGCGTGCGTGTGTGTATTGCGTGGAAGAGATGAAAGCTGGTATTGTGTAAACTCTATAGAAGGCAGGTCAGACAGGGCCAGTGAAACACACAGTAAAACCTGGTTCTAAGACCTCTGACACACACGCACGCACGCACGCACGCACGCACGCACGCACGCACGCACGCACGCACACACACACACACACACACACACACACACACACACACACACACACACACACACACACACACACACACACACAAACACACACACTACTCCTATCCACTCATATAGCTGGCACATTGCTATTGTAGCAGATGTGTAACCCATGATTTACCATATACAGGTGTAGGATCTTAATTTTATCATTCTTTTGTTGCTGAGAATTTTCATTCACAGCAGGAAATGCAAACTTGTAGTGCATTGAAGGTTTACATATCCACTTTAAATTTCAGACTTGATTTGCCCTAATGAAAAATGTATCAACCCCCTCAAAAAATGTCCATTAATTATAATCCACATAATAATTCACATTTCCTGTTGCTGCAGGATTATTTTAAGATTCAAATTAAGATCTGACATCTGCAGTAGCAATGCATGGGTAAAATCATTTGGGAAGCCAAGCCAGGGAATAAAAGCCATATTACAACGTTTGTGTTGTGATAATTGCGTTGTTTGCTCAAAAGTATGGACACACCTACTCATTCAAGGGTTTTTCTTAATTTTTACTATTTTCTACATTGTAGAATAGTAGTGAAGACATCAACACTATGAAATAACACTTCTTCGTCTGAGGAAGAGTAAGAAGGATCGGACCAATATGTAGCGTGATAAGTGTTCGTCATAAATTATTGACTGAACGCACAAAACAAAATAGCAAAGTGAAACGGAAGAAACAAAACAGTTCTGTAAGGTGACATACACTAAACAGAAAACTATCACCCACAACCAAAATGGGGAAAACAGGCTACCTAAGTATGATTCTCAATCAGAGACAACGATCGACAGCTGCTTCTGATTGAGAACCATACCAGGCCAAACACAGAAATACAACATAGAAAAAAGAACCTAGACTACCCACCCCAACTCACGCCCTGACCAAACTAACACAAAGACATAAAAAAGGAACTAAGGTCAGAACGTGACACTATATGAAGTAAGAGAGAGTAAACATTATTGTTTCTAGGTGAGGTTAGTTACAATTGAAATGTCTTGGCTTGCTGGCTGCGCATCCGTTTAAAAGACTGAAGTGACTGCCCAGGAGGTGTGTGGGAGAGCCAGGCAGATCAGCTCAATCAGACTGCACAACTGAAATAAATTAATTTGTCCAATTAGAGGATTGCATTACATATTCTGAAAGCCATGCTTGCTTATGATTGGACAAAACAAATGAAAAGGAGCTTCATGGCAAATTAATTGTCCATTAGTCTCACTTGGAATTCTTGTTTCGTCACAAATTAAAAACTGATTTGTTACAGTAATCGTTTTTTGTCATGGCGTCTTGTTATTGTCATTAATTTTCATCTGGAAAAATAGGTTGTTGACTAATATTTTTCGTCTTAGTCATTGTTCATGAAATTAGTACTTCTCTGGAAATAGAAATCAATGGTGCTTTGTTGACAGAATCGCGTCGCTGCTCCAACTATAAACCTGGGATGAATCCGATTTTCCTGTAAAACTGATTTGGTACCATGCTCATCACAGTCATGTGGGGCTCCTTTTGCCTGCAGCTGTTTTCTCCACTCCCCTCCAGACCCCCAACAACAAAATAATGCAGAGGTCTCGCTCTCTCTCTCTCTCTCTTTCTCTCTCTCTCTTTCACTCCCTCACTCTCTCAATTCAATTCAAAATATTTTATTGGCATGTGAAACGTATGTTTACATTGCCAAAGCATGTGAAATAGATAATAAACAAAAGTGAAATTAACAATCAGAAATTAACAGTAAACATTACAAGTTTCACAGGCATAGAGACATTTCAAATGTCATATAATGGAGCATGTTGAGCATTTCATACATACCCGTTAGGTCACAAATGGGGCTTGGGTGGGTGTATTAGTGGGGGTTAGGCCTGTTGCTCTGCTCACGGCCTGGGCATATGTGCATCTTTCATGTTGTTCTAATGTGGCCTATAGGTTGCCCACAGGGGACACATCCCCTTTAATTAAATCATTTTAATGCAAAACCAGGATGTCCTGGGAAATGGAGGTTGAGTAAATAATGCAATATGTTAATGATGATTGGTCAGCATGTTCACCCCATACAGAGATCTTTGATCACACTACAGATTAACTCTCTCTCTCTTTTTCTCACCCCCCCCTCCTCTCTCTAGCTCTCTCTCTCTCTCTCTTAATCCCCCCTCTCTAGCTCTCTCTCTCTTAACCCACCTTCTCTCGCTCGGTCTGCATTTCATTCTCTGTAGTGTGATTAAAGGTTATAAAATGGCAAAATCTTCACTACGCACCATGGCAAAATGTGTAGAATTGCAGGGAAATTAACGTTAAAACACATTTTTTCGATTCTCTGTCACGAGGGGGGCAGCTAAAATGTTTGCCTTTCAAGGTCTATAGAATTCACAGACTATGAGCTTAGAACGTAATGCCCTGATATAAGAGTAATAATCACAATAGGCAGCCATAGCCTAAATAGGCTAGAACATTGGTCAACAACCTTTTCTTAGTCGAGATCACTTTAAAATGCAGGCCGAGTGCAATTCTCTGCTGGGTGCTGGAGATCAAGTGCACCTACAATGTATTGTGTTATATCAATTAAATGATCCGTAGCCTCTAGGGACTAACTATAGTGCATAGGTGGAGAAGCACAGGGCAAATATCTGTTTCCAATTAAAATACATTCCCCAAAATTATAGGCTATTTACATTTACTGGAAATAAATATTGTTTCATGCATTTGTCTCTTTTCATATATAATAAGAGAGGTCGGATTTTCTCCATGGAGGCCTACCCTTTATTATAAATAACGTAGAGCCCTTTATATTTCAAAACTCAAGTCTCAAGCTAGGCTATATGATAACACTGGTCAGTTGTTGTAGCCTATTAGCCTACCTACGAGGCACTTTGGAGCATAAATTGAAATAACTGTTTTTTATTTCACTGGACTGATTGTCATGTCTCAGCGGAGGGACGGAGAGAGTGCAAGTTGAAGTGTTTCGTGATTTCTAAAAGTGATTTCTAAATAAACTATTGCAGTGCTGAACAACTTTAGAATTGTCTCTGAATGTACTAAAACTGTATTTAAGACCCTGGATTAGACCAACGTAACCAGCGATTGATATAGAGGTGGACTGGAGGCAAATGTTCCAACATCATCTTCTAAACAGTTCTCTTGAAAAAATTCAACAATGAGCTTTGTTTGGCCATTTGACTTGTTTTTGCTGACCGAGTTGGCTGGTGAGTCTTTGCTAGCTAGCTAATGGTGAGTCGCCTACACAGTTTAGCATAGCCTACAAAGTGATAGCTACTGTTTACAGCACATGATATCAGTGTGGAGAGACGTGCCAGAACCCACCCATTATTTTTAAATTGATAAGGTGATTGTTATTTCTTTACAATTCGTTTTTAAAGTTTTTTTCCCAGTAAATAGTGAAGCATAATTCAAATTCATTACATAGGACTAAATGAAATAGATTTTTGAACAGCACTAGATTTTATGTACATGTACTTGAGTGTCCAGAAAGGAATCTGTCAAATATATTTTATTATTATTATGATTGTTAGTACACAATGAGTATACAAAGCATAAGGAACACCTGCTCTTTCCATGACATGGACTGACCAGGTGAATCCAGTTGAAAGCTATGATCCCTAATTGATGTCATTTGTTAAATCCACTTCAATCAGTGCAAATGAAAGGGAGGAGACAGGTTAACGAAGGATTTTTAAGCCTTGAGACAATTAAGACATGGATTATGTATGTTTGCCATTCAGAGTGTGAATGGGCAAAACAAAAGATTTAAGCGCCTTTGAACGGGGTATGGTAGTAGGTGCTTTGTGTCAAGAACTGCAGCGCTTCTGGGTTTTTCACACTCAACAGTTTCCTGTGTGTATAAAAATTGGTCGACCACCCAAAGGTGTTCCAGCCAACTTGACACAACTGTGGGAAGCATTTGAGTTGACATGGGCCAGCATCCCTGTGGACCGTTTTCGACGCCTTGTAGACTTCATGCTCCGACGAATTGAGGATGTTCTGAGGGCAAAAGGCGGGGGCGGGGGTGAAACTCAATATTAGGAAGGTGTTCCTAATCGTTGGTATACTCAGCATTCGGAACGTATTCAGATCCCTTCCCTTTTTCCAAATTTTGTTACTTTAAAGCCTTATTCTAAAATGTATTAAAAAAAAAATTTTACTCATCAAATCCCCATAACGACACATTTATAAAAATTTCATTTCATTTCCTTTTATTTACATTATAGTATTCAGACCCTCTGCTATGAGACTTGAAATTGAGCTTGGGTGCATCTTGTTTTCATTGATCATCATCATTGATCATCATTGATCATCCATGATTGGAGTCCACCTGTGGTAAATTCAATTGGTTGGAAATGATTTGGAAAGGCACACACTTTTCCAAAACCAAGCCTTGAGGTCGAAGGAATTGTCCGTAGAGCTCCAAGACAGGATTGTGTCTTAGCACAGATCTGGGGAAGGGTACCAAAACATTTCTGCAGTATTGAAGGTTACTACACAACATACACTTCTTAGCTACTGTATACATATCTACATGGTATATTACATAATTTATGCAGCAGCATACAATACATTGTTGGACTCACCTTGTTGGACTCACCTTGTTGGACTCACCTTGTTGGACTCACCTTGGAGGTCCTTCGTGGGCAAATCTTGACATCAAACGTTGTCATTAAAGTCTGGCATTCTCTGTATTTATGTTGCTTTCAAGACAACTGGGAACTCAGAAAAAAACAAGATTGAATCATGACGTCTGTGATCTTGTAAAATGTAATTTCTCAGTCGGAGTTAGTTCCCAGTTCTCTTGAACTCACTGAAGTCTGTAATCTCCCAGTTCTGAGTTTCCAGTTGTTTTGAACACAGAATAAGTCATGCTGGTTTGGCAGCATGGCCAATGTTGAATGTTTATCCTTTTAAGCTTGGAAAAGAGACCCTAAAACCCAGACTTGGACCACAAACCCACTCCACTGAATAGCAGGCTAGAGATTGCCTTGCAAAGCTTGCAGTTAGCCACTGATTCCTCCCAAACCACTCATTGTTGAATTTGTGATTTCTACCTTGTTGTGTAATGTTCATGTGCAATGGTCGATGAGCACCAATACTTTTATATATGTTTAAACTTTTTACTCCTAATTCATGATATCCAATTGGTAGTTACAGTCTTGTCCCATCACTGCAACTCATGTAAGGACTCGGGAGAGGCGAAGGTCGAGAGCCATACGTCCTCCGAAACACGACCCTGCCAAACCGCACTGCTCCTTGACACACTGCTCGCTTAACCCAGAAGCCAACCGCACCGATGCGTCGGAGGAAACACTGTACTTCTGGCGACTGTGTCAGTGTGCATGCGTCCGGCCCGCCACTGGAGTCACTAGAGCACGATAGGACAAGGACATCACGGCCAGTCAAACCCTCCCCTAACCCGGACGACTCTGGGCAAATTGTGCGCTGCCTCGTGTCTCCCTGTCGTGGCCGGCTGCGTCATAGTCCGGGATCGACCCCGGGTCTGTAGTGACGCCATAGACTGCTACACCACTCGGGAGGCCCCCACACCGATATGTTTTATCTATAATTTCTCTTCATAATTTCTCTTCACATGACAAAGATTGAAAAGGATTTGCCAGTAGATTGTCGACTTCATTCATGATGATGACTGCTAGCTAGCTAGCTAAGATTTTGAGAGTATGATGTTTTCAGTTGTGCTAACATAATTGCAAAGGGTTTTCTAATGATCAATTAGCCTTTTAAAACGATAATCTTGGATTAAATAACACAATGTGCCACTGGAACACAGGAGTGATGGTTGCTGATAAAGGGCCTCTGTACATGTAGATGTATGTCTATGTAGATATTCCATAAAGAATCTGCCGTTTCCAGCTACAATAGTCATTTACAACATTAACAATGTCTACACTGTATTTCTGATTCATGTTATGTTATTTTAATGGACAAAAATGTTGTTTTTCTTTAAAAAAAAGGACATTTCTACGTGACCCCAAACTTTTGAATGATAGTGTATACATTTTTTTTTAGCTAAACTGCCCCGAATGATGGGTCGCCAATGTGTGTAGATTGAAGGGGATTATATATATATTTTTTTATACATTTTAGAACAAGGCAGTATTGTAACAAAATGTGAAAAAAGTCAAGGGGTTTGAATACTTTCCGAATGCACTAAATATCTCTTTCGTTTTCCCACCCCCTGGCCTCCCTACTGCTTGCTATGAATTCTATCTGATGATGTATGCATGTTTAGGCCAGTGCTTGAATTGGACTGAAATAGGTGCTATTAATACTTTTGAGCAAGTCAAATACTGTGCTTAGGTAAAAAGACAAATGCTGTCCCATTTGGAACACAGACAAGTACAGCACAATATTTTTTTGTGTGTGTGTGTGTGTGTGTGCTCAATCTGATTGGGTGCCTATTGGGTGTTCTCTCCCGATGTTTGGGGTACCACAGAGAGCATCAGAGCTTGCTGTAGTTCTCGAAACATCCCCCCAACAATAATACCAGGAGGCAGGGAGGGAATTTGGGAGGGCGGGAAGGAGAGAGAGTGGAGGGTCTTACTGTATGAGGACAGGACCAGAGGGATCAATCGGACTGACCGGGGTTGGCAGGGCTTGTGTGGGTTTGGGTGCGTGTGTGATCTTCTGCTAGCAACACCAAGCTAATGAGATTATCTTCGGTCACTACTACAGTAACAGTACCACCTCAGGCGGTGCGGGACGTGTGTGTCTGTGTGTGTGTATGTGTGTGTATGTGTGTGTGTGTGTGTGTGTGTGTGGTCATTGGCCAACCACTACCACCTCAGGCGGTGTATGACAGGAAGTGCTGAAGCGATGAAATAATGCATGATGGGTAGCGGGTTTCTACCCAACCTCCGGTCATATTGAGTTAAGCTTAGGTGTCAGGGACCATTGGGTAAAGATTATTCTTTATGGACATTGTTTTTGCTGTTTGATATTGTTTGGGAATCAATCTCAACTGATATATCTCTCCAACCCATCCTTTAATGTGATGGGGATAGTGTTGTCCTCCCCTTAATGTGCCTATGTGTATAACCAGGCAATTGAGGTGGCAGAGGACCCTCCTCTGTGCTAGGTTCCATCCCTCAGCCTCAGCCCCAGCCTCTCAGTCCCTGTAAAATGCCCAGCAGAATTATAGATCCTAATGGATATTTAAACGGACTTCATATAGAAGGCTAAAACTATATGGGCTGCAAAATATGTACATTCAACTCCTTTAACGAGCAGTCTGGTGGTTCACTGTTCTTTCCAACTGCCTTATTTATTAGTGCACCCTCCCCTCCTTCTTTTTCCTTTTCCTTAGGGCTCTCGTTTCCCTCACGAGAGTTGATCCATCTCCTCATTCCTCTCCTACTCCACTCTCCACTCCTCCTCCTTTCCTCTCTTTTTGAACCAGCCTCTGTGTTCAGCCTGGTCTGTGTGTTGGCCTCTCATAATTCTGGCTGGTGCTGGCTGTTTACTGGGCTGCTGTGTCTAATGATGCTCTGTTAGGTGAGCTCTGCTCTGGCTGGAGGAGGACAGCTAGTATGGGGCTGCCTCCAGCTGTCTGCCTCATTCTTTCTTCTCCTCTCGTTCCTGTCTGTCTGTCTCTGTCTGTCTGTCTGTCTGTCTGTCTCTCTATCCCTCTCTCTGTCTCTCCTCTGTCTGTCTCTCTATCCCTCT
Organism: Oncorhynchus mykiss; assembly: GCF_057628025.1. Taxonomy (NCBI): domain Eukaryota; kingdom Metazoa; phylum Chordata; class Actinopteri; order Salmoniformes; family Salmonidae; genus Oncorhynchus; species Oncorhynchus mykiss. The sequence goes on along the minus strand of NC_143051.1, from coordinate 20,918,637 downwards.
CTCTGTCTCTCCTCTGTCTGTCTCTCCTCTGTCTATCTCTCTATCCCTCTCTCTGTCTCTCCTCTGTCTGTCTCTCTATCCCTCTCTCTGTCTCTCCTCTGTCTGTCTCTCTATCCCTCTCTCTGTCTCTCCTCTGTCTGTCTCTCCTCTGTCTGTCTCTCTATCCCTCTCTCTGTCTTTCCTCTGTCTGTCTCTCTATCCCTCTCTCTGTCTCTCTCTCTCTCTCTCTCTCTCATGACAGAGGTATGCTCCTGTCATATGCCAGCCAGAGTCAGGCTTTTACAGGATGTGATAGCTGTTATTTGCTACCCCCCCACACCCCCCCGCCACATTTGACGGCTGCGTCTACAAGCCCTGTTGCAGGTTTGATTCACGATGGGCTGGCTTAACACAGTGCTGGATTTGGCTGTCACTCTGGCACCGGCATCAGGTCCTCCATCTTCCTAGCATGCAACAGCAGGGGACCACACAGAGCGGCTGAGGAGGGCTTATGCCGGGGTGTGTGTGTATGTTTCTCTGTGTGTTTCTCTGTGTGTGTGAGTATGACTGAGATGAAGAGGCACAAAGAGAGACTGTGCTTTTGTGTGTTGCTATGTCTGCTGTCTGATGTTGCCATGCCGATGATGTATCACTTGATACACCACTGATTAGTAGACGTTTTGACCCACATCAGCGCCTTGGTACACAGTGGAACACTAGGTTCACATTACACAGAAATCTTAAATGCATAGCACCCCATTCCTCTCTCTGCTCCCTCCCTCCCTCCCTCCCTCCCTCCCTCCCTCCCTCCCTCCCTCCCTCCCTCCCTCCCTCCCTCCCTCCCTCCCTCCCTCCCTCCCTCCCTCCCTCCCTCCCTCCCTCCACCAAGCCAGATAGATGCTGTTCTGCTCTGTGTTACATTGTGCTAGCTAGCTAGCTCTCCCCTGAGTCCCCCTCTGTCTTTTTTATTAGCAGGATTTATCGGCAGTAGTAATTACAGAATGCTCTCAAGCCCCACACGCTCCCAGCCAGCCAGCAAGTCCCTGATGAAAAAGATTTTGCATTAGCAGTGGTGCTACACTTATGAGAACTTAATTAGCTCCTTTTGTTGTGGATCCCCCTTTTACAAAGGCATCAAAGACAGACTGTAATGAATGAGGGTTGCTTTGAATGATATGTAGTGTGGCTGTACAGTAACATGGAAGAGAGTTGCACATCATGCAGATCAACACATGGACAAGAAGATGGACAAGTACGTATGTAACCGGTGTAAAATGGCTAGCTAGTAACCAGTGCGTGCTAGCAGCGTTTCAATCGGTGACGTCACTTGACGTCCTTAAAGTAGTTGTTTCCCTTGCTCTGCAAGGGCCGCAGCTTTTGTGGAACGATGGGTAATGATGCTTCTCGGGAAAGGGAAATGAGGGATACCTAGTCAGTTGGAGGGTGACTGTTGTCAATGTGTTCAAAGGGTCCCTGGTATGAGCCCAGGTCGGGCGAGGAGAGGGACAGAAGCAACACCGTTAAAGCGATGCTGTTGACCAGGATCACTGGTTGCTGCTTATAAGGAGGAGGTCAAAGGGGGTTAAGTGTTACCGGTGTGAAATGGCTAGCTAGTTAGCTGTGCGCGCTAGTACTATTTCAATTGGTGACGTCACTCAGTCTGAGACCTTGAAGTAGTTGTTTCCCTTTCTCTGCAAGGGTCGCGGCTTTTGTGGAGCAATAGGTAACGATGCTTCGTGGGAGATAGTTGTTGATGTGTTCAGGGGGTCCCTGGTTCAAGCCCAGGGTGGGGCAAGGAGAGGGACGGAAGCCAGACTGTTACATGTTCATGCATGCACGTATGTACTAATGAATGCATGCAGGTCCGTATGCACACACACACACACAACATTCTCTTTCTACTCGAAGAAGCTCGCCTCTGGCTAAAAGTGAACATATTCTCCATATTTGCATCCTAGCGGTGTAGGCAAAGAGATGACACAGACAGAGAACTGTGACATGAATAACCAAGCTTCAAATGCTATAAGAGTCATTCAGTCAGTCACACATGTCATCTGCCCTGCATCAGAATGAAGTCACCTCCACCGCCTGCTGCACCGCACTACCTCTCCTGAACGCCCAGGTGGCACTGTGGCACTGCAGAGGAGTTGGATGCGCTGCTGCGTAGAGACTGGAGACTGAGAGTGAGGGAACACACACTTACACAAACACACACATGCAAACACACACTCACACTGACAGAGAGGGAGGAGGGAGTGGGGTTTGATAAACACATAAATAATAATGTAGATGGTTTAAAGATTGCCGCTTCATGCTGTCTGAGATGACCCCAAAGCCATATATCCTTTCAGAAGAATGGAGTATTCATTGTGGAAATGATGTGCTTCATTAACATCAGTCCTGGGAGAGCGCTGATGGGAATGGATCTGCAATTTGGGCTGTTTGTTAGTTTGTGTTGGCCTGACGGGTGGGCATTATGGCCGTAGTAATGATCTGGCAGGGAGGATGGGCGACTGGGTGGACTGCGGTTATACGTGATGGAGGGAAAGAACATTACACCAGTGTGTGAGTGCGTTAGGTGTGTGAAAATTATACTAGCTGCATTGGAACATTGATGATGATGACCAGCAGAAAATGTGATTTTCGAGTTCCTATCACATTGCCGCAGTGTTGAGTTGCCTTAATTATTTATTGTGTATGTGTGTGTGTGTGTTTGTGTGTGTGCCCAACTGCCCATATGTGTATGCCCATGTGTGTACACTTTAAGATATATGTGTGTATGTTTTCTATGTACTTGCATGAGTGTGTTTAGGAAGAATATGCAAGGTCTATCTGTACAGTAGGTGTGTGTTGTGTCCATTCATCAACTCACCCTGGGTATGGAGGAGGAAGTGATTATCCCCTCTGCGGGCAAGCTGCCTCCATCACATCATATTGATTATTTAAATGCTTTGATTGATTAGAGCAGTGCTCTGGCTCCTAGCGCCAGCTAAGGCTACACGGCCTGCCTCTCTAAGTGTCATTTCCCAGGTCTTCATCATTAACATCACACACAGGCTGGAAGGAGGTACGGAGGGATGCTTGATCCTGGCCCTCTGCAGACCTGCGCCCATATTCATAAAGTGTCTCAGACTAGGAGTGTTGATCTAGGATCAGGTCCTCCCTGTCCATGTAATCTTATTCATTATGATTTAACCCTTGTCTGGTGTTCGTGTCTGTGGGACCCATTTTCAATATTTACTAAAAGAAAAATGCTACAATGAATTATTTTGTTCAACCTGAGACTCATTGGCCTTGGCTCATTTTCTGTGAAGAACATGTAAAATAACACATTTTCATTGAGTGCACACTGCGCACCCCCCTAAACATTTATATTACATACAGTTGAAGTCGGAAGTTTACATTCACTTAGGTTGGAGTCATTAACACTTGTTTTTCAACCACCATACAAATTTCTTGTTAACAAACTATAGTTTTGGCAAGTCAGTTAGGACATCTACTTTGTGCATGACACAAGTAATTGTTCCAACAATTGTTTACAGACAGATTATTTCACTTATATTTCACTGTATCACAATTCCAGTGGGTCAGAAGTTTACATGCACTAAGTTGACTGTTTCAGCTTGGAACATTTCAGAAAATGATGTCATGGTTTTAGAAGCTTCTGTTAGGCTAATTGACATAATTTTGAGTCAATTGGAGGTGTACCTGTGGAAGTATTTCAAGGCCTACCTTCAAACTCAGTGACTATTTGCTTGACATCATGGAAAAATCTAAATAAATCAGCCAAGACCTCATAAAAAAATGTGTAGACCTCCACAAGTCTGGTTCATCATTGGGAGAAATGTCCAAACACCTGAAGGTACCACATTCATCTGTACAAACAATAGTACGCAAGTATAAACACCATGGGACCACGCAGCCGTCATACCGCTTAGGAAGGAGAAGCTTTCTGTCTCCTAGAGATGAACGTACATTGGTGCATAAAGAGCAAATAATTCCCAGAACAACAGCAAAGGACCTTGTGAAGATGCTGGAGGAAACAGGTACAAAAGTATCTATATCCACAGTAAAACGAGTCCAATATCGCTCAGCAAGGAAGAAGCCACTGCTCCAACACCGTCATCAAAAAGCCAGACAACGGTTTGCAACTGCACATGGGGACAACGATCATACTTTTTGGAGTAATGTCCTGTGGTCTGATGAAACAAAAATATAACTGTTTGGCCATAATGACCATCGTTATGTTTGGAGGAAAAATGGGGACGCTTGCAAGCCGAAGAACACCATCCCAACTGTGAAGCACGGGGGTGGCAGCATCATGTTGTGTGGGTGCTTTGCTGCAGGAGGGACTGGTGCACTTCACAAAATAGATGGCATCATGAGGGAGGAAAATGATGTGGATATATTGAAGCAACATCTCAAGACATCAGTCAGGAGGTTAAAGCTTGGTCACAAATGGGTCCTCCAAATGGACAATGACCCCAAGCACACTTCCAAAGTTGTGGCAAAATGGCTTAAGGACAACAAAGTCAAGGTATTGGAGTGACCATCACAAAGCCCTAATTTATGGGAAGAACTGAAAAAGCATGTGCGAGCAAGAAGGCCTACAAACCTGACTCAATTACACCAGCTCTGTCAGGAGGAATGGGCCAAAATTCACCCAATTTATTGTGGGAAGCTTGTGGAAGGATACCCAAAACATTTGACCCAAGTCAAACAATTTAAAGCCAATGCTACCAAATACTATTTGAGAGTATGTAAACTTCTGACCCACTGGGAATGTGATGAAATAAATAAAAGCTGAAATTAATCATTCTCTCTACTATTATTCTGACATTTCAAATTCTTAAAATAAAGTTGTGATCCCAACTTCTTTGTGGGCTATACTCTGCTTTGTCTCAGGATGGTAAGTTGGTGTTTGAAGATATCCCTCTCTTGGTGTGGGGGCTGTGCTTTGGCAAAGTGGGTGGGGTTATATCCTTCTTGTTTGGCCCTGTCTGGGGGTATCATCGGATGGGACCACAGTGTCTCCTGATCCCTCCTGTCTCAGCCTCCAGTATTTATGCTTCAGTAGTTTTCGTGACGGGGGGCTAGGGTCAGTTTGTTATATCTGGAGTACTTCTCCTGTCTTATCTGGTGTCCTGTGTGAATTTAAGTATGCTCTCTCTAATTCTCTCTTTCTCTCTTTCTTTCTCTCTCTCGGAGGACCTGAGCCCTAGGACCATGCCTCAGGACTACCTGGCATGATGACTCCTTGCTGTCCCCAGTCCACCTGGCTGTGCTGCTGCTCCAGTTTCAACTGTTCTGCCTGCGGCAATGCGGCTATGGACAGCAGTAGTGGTAGAGATACTTTTAATGATCGGCTATGAAAAGCCAACTGACATTTACTCCTGAGGTACTGACTTGCTGCACCCTCGACAACTACTGTGATTATTATTTGACAATGCTGGTCATTTATGAACATTTGAACATCTTGGCCATGTTCTGTTATAATCTCCACCCGGCACAGCCAGAAGAGGACTGGCCACCCCTCATAGCCTGGTTCCTCTCTAGGTTCCTTTCTAGGTTTTGGCTTTTCTAGGGAATTTTTCCTAGCCAACGTGCTTCAACACCTGCATTGCTTGCTGTTTGGGGGTTTAGGCTGGGTTTCTGTACAGCACTTTGAGATATCAGCTGATGTACGAAGGGCTATATAAATACATTTGATTTGATTTGAACTGACCTAAAACAGGGAATATTTACTAGGATTAAATGTCAGGAATTGTGAAAAACTGAGTTTAAATGTATTTGGCTAAGGCGTATGTAAACTTCCGACTTCAAATGTATGTGGTGTTCGGGTCCACTGGACCCGAGGGTAATAAAAGTGTGTAAAAGTGTGTTTGTAGGTGAAAACAAGTAAAAATGAAACAAAAAGGTGTGCTGTGTGTCTTCCTCCTCCCTGGGCCTGCTTTTTCAACATAGCACCAATAATCTGTCTGTCGCCATGCCTGTCTGCCTCTTTTCTCACACCCTTTACCCTATGTCTTGCGGGAACCTGCACAATGTTTTTACAATACATTATTTCAATACGTTGTAAAAAAATCTGTATTTTCCCACACTCTACCCCAGCCAGATGCAAATTGTGGAAGGGACATAACAAATAAATAGCTTTGCATATGTGGCTCCTTACAACAATCAATCAGTATGGCAAAAATAATCTCTGCTCTCTTTTAGAGAGAGATGCTAGTTGTGAAGGAACGTCTTCCACTTTGGAAGATTAAGAATTTTCCGGAATATGAGGATCATGTCTCTGTCAATTCGGAGTCTGACAGTGAGTTGGAAGAAGAGGATGAGATTGATCCTCAGCCAGCCCCAGGACCAGCCTGTCAGCAACCAGCTCATCAGCAGCCTGCAGGAGGAGAAATATAAATGTCAAAACATTTTGAAATTGAATGGTCTTCTTGCGCAAGGAATGAGCCACCCCACATGGCTGCCAAAGTGATAAGGATGCAACCAGGGCCGATGCGGATGGCGGTTACTTATGTGCAGGACATAAAGTCTTCTTTTGAACTGCTCATCCCAGACACCATCCAGAAAATCATTCTGGACTGCACTAATTTGGAGGGAAGGCGTGTTTTTGGAGAGAGATGGAAGGAGATGGACCAAACACATTTACATGCATTATTTGGGGTTCTTATCCTTGCTGGTGTTTTCAGATCCAATGGGGAATCCACAGAATCCCTGTGGGATGCAGAAACTGGCAGATAACTTTTCTGTGAAATAATGTCTCTGGAAAACTCCAGGATTATCCACTTCGATAACCGAGACACCAGACCAGCACGGTGACAGAGAGACAAGCTAGTTGCAATCAGGTCAGTGTGGGACAAGTGGGTGGACCGTCTTCCCCTGTTTTACAACCCTGGGCCCAACATTACTGTTGATGAGCAGCTTATGCCATTTAGGGGCCACTACCCCTTCAGGCAATGCATACTGTCTAAACCCATGTAATATGGAATCAAGATCTGGGGTGCCTGTGATGCTGCTTCATCATACGCGTTGAACTTGCAAGTGTATATGAGGAAGCCAGATGGAGGAGCCCCTGAAAAGAACCAAGGAATGCAGGTTGTCCTGGATATGACTCGGGGACTGTGGCAACAACATCACATGCGATAACTTTTTTTATTTCGCACAAGCTGGGAAAGGGGCTCCTCAAGAGGAAGCTGACGATGGTAGGAATGATACGAAAAAACAAGCCAGAGCTCCCACCTCAGCTGTTGAATACACGGAACAGGCCTATCAATTTCTCTAAGTTTGTGTTCACGGCCGACACATTCCTAGTGTCCTCCGTGCCAAAGAAAGGCAAAAATGTGGTACTCATGAATACGCTGCATAGAGATGGAAGAATATGTGGCCAGTAACATCAAAAAACAGAAATCATAATGGATTGCAATGCCACAAAAAGAGAGGTGGACAATTTAGACAAGCTGGTGACTGGCTACAGCTGCAGAAGAAGAACCCTACACTGGCCACTTGTGATATTCTTCAACATTTTGGACAACGCGTTTGTCATCTGGATGGGGTTGAAACCAGATTGGAACAGGGGGAAGCTTCAGAGGAGACGGCTCTTTCTCTAGGAGCTGGGCAAGGCATTGGCAATACCTCAAATCCAGAGGAGGAAACATATCCCAAGGACCCCAGCTTCTGCAGCCATTGTGAGGAGGATTCGGGAGGAGGATGCTGGTGCCCCATCCACCTGACCTATAGAACCAACAACTCCAATACCGGAAGTAAGTGTGAGTGATGTTGTTGCGTGTGTGTGTGTGTGTGACTCTCATACCATGGCTTGCTGTAACTGTATATGTGAGTGAGTGAGATGTTAGTAAAATTCCTGAACTAAGTGTTTTCATCATTTTAGATTGCAGCTGGTAGCAACAAGAAGAAGCGCTGTGATGTGTGTGGACCCAAGAAGAACAGGAAGACACAGTACACATGCATCATGTGCAAGAAATAGATTTACAAAACACACACAGTAGAACTCTGTCCCTCATGTGGTGTGTATACCGGGCTTAATATGTGTTCGATGGAGCTCATTTACCATTTCCATAAAATACTGTATGTAAACTTTGTCCTTTCAAATTGTTCAGTTCAAAGCAATAAACATCAATAGTGATGAAAACCTTGTTTCATTTATATTTGTTCAAGATAAAGATGATTTGTTCCACCCATGTCTTAATTAATATAATTATGCCTGTATTGTTTTAAAAACCCAATAATGTTGTGGGTCCATCAGACCCGTAAACATTGGGTGAATAACAAAAACATGAACACCACACAAGGGTTGAAGGGCAAAACTGATCCTAGATCAGCTCCTGCTGCCCTGGCCTGTAATACCCACTGCACTGCAAAGTCTGTTTCTTCAAAGCATGGTAGTGTCTTGGTCTCTTGTTACCTAGGCTTGCTTTCTGCCCATGCCGAGCCTGTAGACTGTCACTCTCACTCTATGTCTATGTGTTACTGTCACTAGGTTGCATTTCTCAAGTATGACCCACCTCCAGTGTGCCTTATGGGGTCCGAGGTGGGCGGACATACTGTATGTGTCCAGCTCAATAGGGAAACATGTCTTATTGAGTCTTGTTACAGCAGTGTAACACTGTGTAGAGCCTCTGCGGGTAGAGGGGGAGACCCTGTGCATTGTTGCTGCCTCCCTGTGATGTGGCCAGCAGCACAGACTGTTACTACTCTGTTCTTAAACTCATAGACATATACAGTTGAAGTCAGAAGTTTATATACACTTAGGTTGAAGTCATTAAAACTAATTTTTCAACCAGTCCACAAAATTCTTGTTAGCAAACTATAGATTTGGCAAGTTGGTTAGGACATCAACTTTGTGCATGACACAAGTAATTTTTCCAACAATTGTTTACAGACAGATTATTTCACTTATAATTCACTGTATCACAATTCCAGTGGGTCAGAAGTTTACATACACTAAGTTGACTGTGCCTTTATACAGCTTGGACAATTCCAGAAAATGATGTCATGGCTTTAGAAGCTTCTGTTAGGCTAATTAACATCATTTGAGACAATTGGAGGTGTACCTGTGGATGTATTTCAAGGCCTACCTTCAAACCCAGTGCCTCTTTAATTGACATATTGGGTCAATCAAAATAAATCAGCCAGGACCTCATAAAAAATGTGTTAACCTCCACAAGTCTGGTTCATCCTTGGAAGCAATTTCCACACGCCTGAAGGTACCACGTTCATCTGTACAAACAATAGTATGCAAGCATAAACACCATGGGACCACTCAGCCATCATACCGCTCAGGAAGGAGACGCATTCTGTCTCCTAGAGATGAACATACTTTGGTGCAAAAAGTGCAAATCAATCCCAGAACAACAGCAAAGGACATTGTGAAGATGCTGGAGGAAACAGGCACAAAAGTATCTATATCCACAGTAAAACGAGTCCTATATCGACATAACCTGAAAGGCCGCTCAGCAAGGAAGAAGCCACTACTCCAACACCGCCATCAAAAAGCCAGACAACGGTTTGCAACTGCACATGGGGACAACGATCATACTTTTTGGAGAAATGTCCTCTGGTCTGATGAAATAAAAATATAACTGTTTGGCCATAATGACCATCGTTATGTTTGGAGGAAAAAGGGGGAGGCTTGCAAGCCCTTCACAAAATAGATGGCACCATGAGGGAGGAAAATTATGTGGATATATTGAAGCAACATCACAAGACATCAGTCAGGAAGATAAAGCTTGGCCCCAAGCATACTTCCAAAGTTGTGGCAAAATGGCTTAAGGACAACAAAGTCAAGGTATTGGAGTGGCCATCACAAAGCCCTGACCTCAATCCTATAGATAATTTGTGGGCAGAACTGAAAAAGTGTGTGTGAGCAAGGAGGCCTGCAAACCTGACTCAGTTACACCAGCTCTGTCAGGAGGAATGGACCAAAATTCACCCAACTTATTGTGGGAAGCTTGTGGAAGGCTACCCAAAATGTTTGACCAAAGTTAAATAATTTAAAGGCAATGCTACCAAATACTAATTGAGTGCAGGTAAACTTCTGACCCACTGGGAATGTGATGAAAGAAATAAAAGCTGAAATTAATCATTCTCTCTACTATTATTCTGACATTTCACATTCTTAAAAATAAAGTGGTGATCCTAACTGACCTAAGACAGGGATTTTTTTACTATGATTAAATGTCAGGAATTGTGAAAAACTGAGTTTAGATGTATTTGGCTAAGGTGTATGTAAACTTCTGACTTCAACTGTACATACAGTACCATTCAAAAGTTTGGACACAACTACTCAGTCAAGGATGTTCTTAATTTTAACAATTTTCTACATTGTAGAATAATAGTGAAGACATCAAATCTAGGAAATAACACATACGTAATCATGTAGTAACCAAAAAAGTGTTTAACAAATCAAATATATTATATTTTTTAGATTCTTCAAAGTAGATCCAACCTTTGCCTTGATGACAGCATTGCACACTCTTTGCATTCTCTCAACCAGCTTTTCCTTCACTCTGCGGTCCAACTCATCCCAAACCATCTCAATTGGGTTGAGGTTGGGTGATTGTGTGTCACGTGTGCTCCCTCTCTGGCCTCTAGGTCACCAGGCTGCTCATTATGGAGCACACCTGTCACCATCGTTACGCGCACCTGTGCGTCATCAGACTTACTTGGACTCCATCACTTTCCTGTTTCCAACCAGAGTGTCTTTGTGAGATGCAGAGTAGGAGAACGGATGATTTCTGTATGTGCGGTTCCCACCGTGAAACATAGAGGAGGAGATGTGATGGTGTGGGGGTATTTTGCTGGTGACACTGTCTGTTAATTATTTAGAATTCAAGGCACACTTAACCAGCATGGTTGGTATGAAAACAAAAGTTTAATGCTTGCAATATAAAAATTATAATTAAATCAGAGTAAATTCAAGTTGCCGTCTCTGTAATTCTCCTGCCCCCTAATAAGCTTAATGTGAAAACGTGCCTGATATTCTAACAATTAATTTGTGTTGGGTCGGCCCAAGTTTATGGTTTGTGCAGCATTGTAACCCGTATAGACCACCTCGTGGCAATTGTTGTGGAGAGAGAGAGAGAAGCGTGCCTGCATCTCTCACAGAACTACAATGAGATTTATGTTCAATGATCTCTCTCCCTCTCTCTGTGCTCTGATAGACATGAGCCTGAAACTCGCATCTCTCCAGCATCAAACTTAATATTTATTTCCTCATAGAATCATAGCCGCGGAAAGGGTGCTGGAGTTGCACCAGCAGTCCTGATAAATACATTTGCCAAAGTTATATAATTACTGCTGTCTCTTCAGAAATAAATTAAAGAATTCAGAACACTACACCAACAGTAGGTCTATAATGTAGCTACAGAGGAAAGTAGCCTAGTTTTGGATTGTGTGTAGCCCAATCCAGAGCAAACAGCTCCCCTCTGTCTCAGGATGTGTAGGCCATCCATCTGATGCTGTCTGATCAAAAACAGCATGACATTGTAGCATTGAATGCAAGGGAAGCCAGCGAGCATTTGGCTTCCCTTGATAAAAAATAACTAAAATAATAGCCAATTTAGCGTTGAGCTAAACTTAGTGAGCTCAACTGTGAATGGTCAAAAGTGCTAAGGGAAGCCAGTTTGGATTTGGCTTCACACCAATCACAAGCCTAATGTAATTTACAAAAAAAACTTGAATTGTTGCATCTCATTGTGTCATTGTCCTCCAGTGGCTAGCTAACTAGCTAAAATCGTCCCTTTCCTAAATTAGCCATGGATGGAGATAGGGATTTTGACTTGTGGTTTTAATTAATTGTCTGTACTGGCAAATGATTATAATGGGGATTCTGATCTACCAATAAATTCATACATTGCATCCCTATCCTGAGATGATGGAAGTTCAATATGTACTGTAGCTAGATGTAGTAGGCTAATATTAACTAGCTGGCCTGGTGTATCGTTGCCCATGAAAGGAAGTTAGGCTAGTGAGCAACAGGTAGCCTACAATAGGACAACAAAAGTGTGTACTGTATGACCGAGTCATGAAAGAGAGGAGGATGGCATTGGGGTTTCTGGGTGAGTCAACACGTTTTTTTTTAACTTGCACACACACACACGCACACACACGCACATGCACATGCAGACACACACACCCACACTACACACACACACGCACACAATACACACACACACACACACACACACACACACACACACACACACACACACACACACACACACACACACACACACACACACACAGACACACAGAGCCAACACCATGGGAGAGCTAGTGAATTTGCTTTCCAACACATCATGTTGTGGCTTGTCTTCAGGGTCATGGAACTCACATTTCTCATGTTCCTCCTCTAGGCTATTTTCCCTCTATTGTGCTCCTCTCCATCACCTTCACCAACAGGGATGGTGCTGCCTGTGTAATGAGTGCTCAGGAGGGGGAAATGTTCACCTAGTCCCTCTGAATGTGTGTCTCCTTCAACCCTGGGGTGCCTGCTGACTGTGCTCACGCTAGGGCTGGAGGGCAACAGGAATGCACATGTTAATTCCTGGTGTTATTCATGAAAGGTGTGTGTATTTGAGAGTTTGGATTCCCATTAGCTTTTGCAGAAGCAGTAGTTACTTTTCCTGGGGTCCACACAAAACAAAAAACATGACAAGTAACACACCACTGATATACTGATAGACAAGGACAGTCACACAAATTTAAAATACCGTCACGACTTCCGCTGAAGTCGGATCCTCTCCTCGTGCGGGCGAGGCTCAGCAGTCGGCGTCGCCGGTCTTCTAGCCATCGTCGATCCACTTTTAATTTTCCATTTGTTTTGGCTTGTTTTTCTACACACCTAGTTTCAATTCCCTAATTTTCTTGTTGTGTATTTAACCCTCTGTTCCCCCATGTCTTTGTGTGGGATTGTTTATTGTAGTGCTTGTGCACGTTCCCCATGAGCGCATAAATAACGGGTTATCCTTTGTGACTCTCAAACCCGCATGCGGGAGTGTAATCATCGCCTGAAACTAATTAGCATAACGCCGAAAAATATTCCAAATTAGCTCCATAATATCGACAGAAACATGGCAAACGTTGTTTAAAATCAATCCTCAAGGTGTTTTTCTAATATCTATTCGATGATATATCCGTCGGGACAATTAGTTTTTCAGGAGGACCGTTCGGAGTAATGGCTACCTCTGTATTTTACGCGAGAATCTCTCTCGGAGCCACCATGTGACCACTTACGCAATGTGGCCGCCTACGGCTATTCTTCAACAGAAATGCGTAAAACTACGTCACAATGCTGTAGACACCTTGGGGAATACGTAGAAAGCGTAAGCTCGTTGATGGTACATTCACAGCTGAATAGGGAGTCATTGGAACGCAGCGCTTTCAAAACCTGGGGCACTTCCGGATGGGATTTTTCAGTTCTGTTATACTCACAGACAATATCTTTACAGTTTTGGAAACGTTAGAGTGTTTTCTATCCAAAGCTGTCAATTATTCTAGCATCTTTTCCTGACAAAATATCCCGTTTAAAACGGGAACGTTTTTTTTTCTCCAAAAATGAAAATACTGCCCCCTAGCACCAAAAGGATATTATCTTTGTGCCCATTTATCTTGTTGTTCTGGATGCCGTTGGTTTTGCTTAACAAATCTCCGGTTATTACCCAGTTCTGCTCTCCTGCGCCTGACTTCTCTGGCACCAATTACGCACCCCGCTACAGAATCCCACACCGCAACATATGGAGTCAGCAGGAGCAGGTGCCCCTGGAATAGGGGTGGAGGAGGTCTTCCGGGAGCACGCGGCGATGCTCCACCATCTCGGCGCTGCCATGGACCGCGTTGTCCAAACTATGGACTGCTGGGAGCGACAGGGAGTTCCTCCAGGGCCTCCACCACACAACCAGCGTCTCCACTACTCGCCCCCCCTTCACCCGGTCCCAGTGGGATTCGTCTCGCCCTTCCTCGGGAGTATGACGGGACGGCTGCACGCTGCCAGGGTTTCCTGTTGCAGCTCGACCTTTACCTGGCAACCATCCACCCGGCTCCTTCAGGTCGTGAGAATGTGTCCACCCTCGTCTCGTGCCTCTCTGGGAAAGCCTTGGAGTGGGCCAACGCCGTGTGGGGAGAAGGAGATCGGTGAACGTTTCTTCCATCTGAGGCAGGGGACGAGGAGCACCCAGGAGTTCGCCATGGATTTTCAGACTTTGGCCGCCTGCTGGCGATAACCTGCTGGCTACCCGCGGACGTCCAGATCGGGTTCTGTCTGTTCCATCCCCCAGCACCACCGCTCCGGTGCCCGTGGAGCTGGGAGGTGCTGTGCGTAGGGACACTGAAGTAGGTTCCGGCTCGTGCACCATCTGTGGCGGCAGAGGTCACACTGCTGGTCGGTGCTGGGTTGGTTCCTCTGGGTATCGAGGCAGCAGGCAGGGCACTTTGGCGTCATCCCAGGTGAGACGGCATCCTTCTTACCCAGAGCCATCTGTTGCACACATGTTTTTGTATGTTACGTTTCCTGAGTTTTCTCCGCATTCCCAGCATAAGGCGCTTGGCGATTCACGCGCGGCTGGGATTTTTACAGACAGGTCGTTCGCCCCTAGTTTAGGGATCCCCATAGTTCCCGTGGCTGCGCCCTTCCCCATTCACGCCTTAGACAGTCGACCATAAGGGTCAGGGTTGATTAGGGAGGCTACCGCTCCTCTGGGTATGGTGAAGCAGGGGGGTCACAAGGAGAGAATCAGTCTCTTCCTCATTGACTCTCCTGCATTTCCCGTGGTGCTAGGCATACCCTGGTTAGCTTGTCATGACCCCACTGTTCCTTGGCAACGGAGGGCTCTCACCGGGTGGTCGCGAGAGTGCTCCGGAGGTGTTTAGGGGTTTCCGTTGGTGGTACTACGGTGGAAAGTCCAGACCAGGTTTCCACCATGCACATTCCCTCTGAATATGCCGATTTGGCTCTCGTCTTCTCCAAAAATAACGTGACTCAATTACCACCCCAATGATGGGGCGATTGTGCGATAAATCTCCTGGTAGACGCTGCACTTCCCAGGAGTCACGTGTATCCCCTCTCACAGGCGGAGACGGCGGCTATGGAAACATATGTCTCAGAATCCCTACGTCAGGGGTACATTCGGTCCTCCACAATCACCCGCGTCCTCGAGTTTCTTTTTTGTGAAGAAGAAGGAGGGAGGTCTGCGCCCGCGTATTGACTACCAAGGCCTAACTCAGATCACGGCGAGGTACAGTTACCCGCTACCTCTTATCGCCACGGCGATTGAGTCAATGCACGGGGCGTGCTTCTTCAACAAACTAGATCTCAGGAGTGCTTACAACCTGGTGCATATCTGGGAGGGAGACGAGTGGAAGACGGCATTCAGTACGACCTCAGGGCATTATTTGTATCTCGTCATGCCATACGGGTTGATGAATGCTCCATCAGTCTTCCAAGCCTTTGTAGACAAGATGTTCAAGGACCTGCACGGGCAGGGTGTAGTGGTGTATATTGACTCCGCTACACGTGCCGAGCATGTGTCCCTGGTGCGCTGGATGCTTGGTTGACTGTTGGAGTATGACCTGTACGCCAAGGCTGAGAAATGCCTGTTCTTCCAGCAATTCATCTCCTTCCTAGGGTACCGCATTTCTACCTCGGGGAGAGTGATGGAGAGTGACCGCATTTCAGCCGTGCGTAATTGGCCGACTCCCACCACGGTAAAGGAAGTGCAGCGGTTCTAAGGGTTTGCCAATTACTACCGGAGGTTCATCCAGGGTTTTGGTCAGGTAGCAGCTCCCATTACCTCACTGCTGAAGGGGGGCTCGGTATGTTTGCAGTGGTCAGCTGAGGCGGACAGGGCTTTTGGTCACCTGAGGGCTCTGTTTACCTCGGCTCCCGTGCTGGCCCATCCGGATCCTTCTTTGGCGTTCATAGTGGAGGTGGACGCATCCGAGGCTGGGATAGGAGCCGTGCTGTCTCAGTGCTCGGGTACGCCACCGAAGTTCCTCCCTTGTGCCTTCTTCTCGAAGAAGCTCAGCCCGGCGGAGCGAAATTATGACGTGGGGGACCGGGAGCTGTTGGCTGTCGTCAAGGCTCTGAAGGCATGGAGACATTGGCTTGAGGGGGCTAAACACCCTTTTCTCATCTGGACTGACCACCGCAATCTGGAGTACATCCGGGCAGCGAGGAGTCTGAACCCTCACCAGGCAAGGTGGGCCATGTTTTTCACCCGTTTTGTTTTTTCCCTTTCCTACAGACTAGGTTCCCAAAACGTGAAGGCAGACGCACTATCCCGACTGTATGACACAGAGGAGCGGCCCATGGATCCCACTCCCATACTCCCGGCCTCCTGCCTGGTGGCGCCGGTAGTGTGAGAGCTGGACGCGGACATTGAGCAGGCGTTACATCCCCTCCAGTGTCCCGCTGGGCGTCTGTACGTTCCGTCTGCTGTCCATGACCGGTTGATCTATTGGGCCCACACGTCACCCTCCTCCGGTCATCCTGGGATCGGTCGGACGGTGCGCTGTTTGGTTTGGAAGTACTGGTGGCCTACCTTGGCCAAGGACGTGAGGGTTTATGTTTCCTCCTGCTTGGTTTGCACTCAGTGTAAGGCTCCTAGTCACCTGCCCAGAGGGAAGCTACACCCCTTACCTGTTCCACAGCGGCCTTGGTCGCTTGGTGGGAGGATTTTCTTACTGATCCCCCCACCCCCTCACAGGGAAACACCACGATCCTGCTCATTGTGTATCTGTTCTCTAAGTCCTGCCGTCTCCTCCCTATGCCCGGTCTCCCTATGGCCCTAGAGACTGCGGAGGTCTTGTTAACGCAAGTCTTCCGGCACTACGGGGTGCCTGAGGATATAGTGTCTGATTGAGGTCCCCAGTTCACTTTGAGGGTCTGGAAGGCGTTCATCGATCAGCCTTACCTCTAGGTTTCATCCCGAGAGTAATGGACAGGTGGAGAGAGTGAACCAGGATGTGGGCAGGTTTCTGCGGTCATATTTGTGCCTTGGGTCGAGATGGCTCAGAACTCGCTCCGCCACTCCTCTACTAACCTCTCTCCCTTCCAGTGAGTACAGGGGTACCAACTGGTTCTGGCGCCTTGGCATCAGAGTCAGACCGCGGCTCCTGCGGTGGACGACTGGTTCAGGTGCGCGGAGGAGACATGTGACGGCGCCTCCAGCGGGCCGTGATGCGCCAGAAAGCCAGCGAAGACCATCACCGCAGTGAGGCCCCGGTGTTCGCACCGGGGGACCGAGTCTGGCTCTCGACCCTCCGCCTGCCCCTCCGCCTGCCCTGCCAGAAGCTGGGCCCACGGTTTGTGGGGCCATTTAAAGTCCTGAGGAGAGTAAACAAGGTTTGTTATAGGTTATAGCTTCCCCCTGATTACCGTATTAACCCCTCGTTCCATGTGTCTTTTCTCAAGCCGGTGCTGGGTTCCGGAGGAGGACGTGTTGGACCCTTCAATGCTGCGGGAGTTCCACCATCTCCGTCCGGAACGCCCTGCGCCTCGCCGGCGTCAAGTGGGGGGGTACTGTCACGACTTCCGCCGAAGTCGGGTTCTCTCCTTGTTCAGGCGGCGGTCAGCATCGCCGGTCTTCTAGCCATCGTCGATCCACTTTTCATTTTCCATTTGTTTTGGCTTGTTTTTCCATGCAATTCCCTCATTTACTTGTTGTGTATTTAACCCTCTGTTCCCCCCATGTCTTTGTGTGGGATGGTTTATTGTAGTGCTTGTGCACGTTCCCCGTGAGCGACCAACGGGTTATTTTTGTGCCCATTTATCTTGTTGTTCTGGATGCCGTTGGTTTTGCTTAATCAATCTTCGGTTATTACCCAGTTCTGCTCTCCTGTGCCTGACTTCTCTGCCGCCAATTACGTACCCTGCTACAAATACAACGATATACAAACAATACAACAAAACAATTATGTGTGTTTTAGAGTGTGCCTGTGTGTGCATGTGTTTATGTGTGTCACCTCACAGTCCTGCGATTCTATGAGATGTTTTTTAATCCGCTTTTTAAGGTAATTTTGCTGTTTGGTTGGAGATGGGAGTTTCATGTGATCATGGCTCTGTATAATACTCTGTGTTGTCTTGAATTTGTTTTGGACTTACTGTGGCGGCATGTCTTGTGGGGTATGTCTGGGTGTCTGAGCTGAATGTTATTTGATGATGCAGACAATCTGGAATTTTCAGCACAGTAAAATTTCTTATAAAAACTAGAAGAGAAGCAGTTAATCTCTCGTCAACCCTCAACCAGGAAAGTCTGGCATGCAAGTTGTTGATGTTAGTTCTGTATTTGCAGTAAAGGGCAAAGCGTGCTGCTCTTTTTTGAACCAGCGCAGCTTTGCTTGGTCTTTTTTTGCTGCATTTGACCATTTTACCGGACAGTAATCAAGAGCCTGAGCCTGACTAACTAGCCAGAGCCTGACTAACTACAGTTGTGTGTGTTACTAGTTCATAAGTGAGTCAGTAGTAGCTGATTAGGGAGTTCTTTGTGCTTCCCTAGGATCAAACTCAAGTATTCCTATTAGAAGGCAAGAAAAGGACAATAAAACACCTATCTGTAAAACCTCTTATAAATGAAGTTCCTTTTTACGCTTCTGTTTTAATTTGACTGAGTATCTGGCAGATATAGACTCACTGAATATGATACCATATCTGTCTCTAAATCATAGCATCCCTCTTTGAGATAACCTATAAGTCCTCGGGTCCATAGACTGTGTGTTAGAGCAGATTCCATCCAGAGGTTATGAGTCAGTGGCCCAGGCTAGCATGGCTTTGGTGATCCATTCGGTGTCCTAAATGGTACGCTATTCTCTACATTCTGCACTACTTTTGACAAGAGCCTTCAAGTAGTGCCCTATATAGGAAATAGGGTTCCATTTGGAATGCACATCAGTAAGTGTCCTTACCATGCTCCCCTAGATAATAGCTTCACTCCAGCTTAATTTACACACCTCCTTAATTGTCGTCTCACCTCTCAACTCTGACATGGTGCTGGTAGGGGAGTGGCGGTGCTCCTGTACGATTGGGAAGGATGCATTCCCTTATATGTGTGTGTGTGTTTGTGTGTGTGTGTGTGTGTGTGTGTGTGTGTGTGTGCGCGTGTCTGTGTCAGCAGATAAACTTATCTGTGCTCGGCACGCTTTGCCCCTCAGCACTCGCCTTGCCTCCCTCCTCCTCACTTCCTCTCACTCTCCTCTGCTGGCAGGTCTTTAAGTGAAGCTGGAAGGCTCTGTGGAAGGATGGAGGGATGGCAGGAAGGCAGGGGTGACGTGAAGGGGGTCCTAAGAGGGTTTGTTTCGCACCTTGGCAACTAAGAGGATGAAAGGGCCTAATGCTGCTAATGACTTGCTAAGGTCATCAAAATTGTTAAATTGTTTTTTTTTTTAAAGAAATGCAACAGTTGGACAATAGATGAGGATACTCCAAACTCCAAAAAATGAATCCATCAGATAGTGACTGATTTAGAGCACATAAGATAATTTACTGGCACGGACAAATAATGAAGTTCAGGGATTTTGGTGGGAATTCATGTTTTCAATTTATTGTCAAATTTCACTTTAGTTTTCTTAGAATGCAGTCATATATAATTGTTCTAATGGTATCAGGTATGTTTTTGTAAAAATATTTTGTGGTAAAATATATTTTTTTTTAGATGTGCCTCATTTGCATAAATACATTGGATGTATTTGCACATTTGAAAAGATTACCTTAAAGGTGTGGAGAAGGGCTGCAGCCACCTAAAACATGCTTTGTCTATGCTACCTGCACACACCTGCGCTGTCTAGACTGGCTCATTAATCAAATCATATCAAAATCAAATTGTATTTGTCACATGCGCCAAATACAACAGGTGTAAACCTTACCATGAAATGCTTAATAACAAGCCCTAATTACTGTTGTTGTCACGTTCTGTTGGATAATTCAACAAGTGTTTCAGTGGCAGGATACCCTCAGATTAAATATCAACAGGCTTGGCTCTAGATTATACCTATCTATACATACTTTACGTTGTTTGTGAGATCCGACATAATATCACAATAATCCGAGTGTTCATTTTCGGAAGTTGCGCTAATTTCAATGCATCTAATTTGTAAACATTTCAACTGTATTAAATTATAACTTTTTTAAAGTCCACAAAAATGAACACCCATCAAAATAAAGTTATCTTAATTCTCTTTCTTGTGATGTAAGTGTCTAGATGATGCATTAAATCCCAGATAGAGTGTTCTTATAGATGCAACAGAAAGACAATGTATTCCATTGAGCCCATTTCAGCCATTACCAGGGTGTGTTTGACAGATCTTTACAAACATTTCCGCTGATAAAGACAGATCCTCAGGTGGGCGGGGCATGCACATTGCTACTCATAGACAAGCAAACAGACTAGCCATGATCAACACACATACGCATGCACACACACGCACACACACACAAACACACACACACACACACTTCCTCAGCTGTCGGTTAAGCAGCGACTACACTGACTGACTCATTGAGTGACACTGAGCATGGTGTAGGGGAGCGTGTGTGTGCATGCGTGTGTGTGTGTCTATCAGGGTTTGTTGATGAGGGAATCAAGTAAGAGAGAGAGGGACAGAGAGTGAGACAAAGAGAAAGAGATGGGGTGGTATCTGTGTTTAGCTAACTTAGCCAGTCTTTTAGTAGTGTTCTCAGAAGAGAGGAGAGGAGATCACCCTGAAGCCAGACTCCACTCCACTCCTCCCCTCTCCGTGGAGACCAGAAAAAAGAGGGAGACAGTGGGAAATTAGTGAAATGCACTAGGAAAAGAGAGTTTACAAATGTGAGATTAGTTGAACCATGGAATTACTGAAGTGATGTTAAACCAAAAGCTAGAGCTCTCTGGTCTGGAAGGCAAATTCCAAATCACAACGGCTCCTCTCATACACGTCTCCAAGGTCATGCTAGCTGGTGTGATTATAATTAACAGTATAAGAGCACATCAGAGACAAGAGCCAGAGTTCAATCAGAGGCAGCAGCTGCTATCCAGTATGTGTCCCCCCTTCCCTCACCCATCCTGATCACAGAGCAACTACAACAAACCCGGCCACCCAGCCTGCCCTGCAGTGACCTGCGTTCTCACCCCAGAGAGACCTCTCTGTTCTGGGCCAGCTGACTCCAACAAGAGGGTCGAACGTTCTGGTCATCCATCCACTGCTGTTTGACGGCCTGTGTCTGGTTCAGCCTGGAAGAATGCATTGGAGATGTGGGAGGAGCTAATTAGTGTCATGGCAACGGAGGCTGCAGCAGAAGTTAGAACCTAATATCGCCACGGTAATATAGCTAATGCTATCACCATGTTACTCTCTAATTAGTTGCTAATGACCCGTTGATGAACTAGTAACACACAAACACACACACACACACACACACACACACACACACACACACACACACACACACACACACACACACACACACACACACACACACACACACAGAAACTCAACACTTGACTGTCGGTCTGTCTGCTGAGTGAAACTGGTGTTCTTGTTTGTATGTATGGCTTGTTGCTGCTGTGTGTGTCTCTCTAGCCTGCTAGCTCTCCAGTTGTTCTGGGTGAAGCCTGGCTGGAGGTAAAGTTGCCAGAACAAAGCTCCTGTGGACACGTACACAAATACTGGCACCACTGGCTGCCTATTGAGCTGCTAGCCTCATACCTCCTTAGCCCAGTGCCCAGTCAAACGTGAGGGGTTGTGTGAATGTGTGTGTGTGTGTGTGTGTGTGCGAGAGAGAAAGAGAGAGCATGTGTGTGTGTCTGTCTGCACTAGCCAGTCAGACAGGGGAGCATGTCAGAGCAGAGCAGGGTAAGGCTGCTGAGTTACAGACATAATTGAGGGGTCTTTGAAACATATTTGAAATGTTCAGAGATTATTTTAGTAAATGGGTGGAAATAGAGGATCTGGCCCTTGATCCACAGTCCAAACAAGGTAACACAGTTTCTTATCAGGTACAGCTGGTCAGGACAAGCCCGATTGATTAAAATGGGACCGTCCTTTATTGCCTCAATGGGAGCTTGGAATATGTATGATAATTTTGACTTGTTTCAGGAAACTAGGCGTATGTCGTGCGTCACTACTTCACAGGAGAGCCATTTGAACATAAACGTATAAAATCTAAATGTGTTTTTTGAAAAATATATAAACAGCCTAACCAGCTCTGCTAGGGCAAGTAAAATGGTGAGAGTGAGCTGTTCTCTCACTTGTGTCTGGAAGTAGCTAGCAAGTTAGCTAACGTTATCCAGTTAGCTTGTGTGCTTGACTGCTGTTGTTAGGCCAAAACGCTCAAATCAACCCTACTGCTCTGCCAGAGCGTCCAGTGTGATCTCGGAATGCTTCGAGAGCGAAATGCTCTGAATTTACGAACGTGCAATCTGACAACGCTCTGAGTTTGCGAACGCCCAGAAAACACTCTGGCACTCCAGATTAAATTTACGAACACACAGCTTAAGAGAGTGTGAACAATTCTGAATGGGTGTAGACAAAGAAGAGCTCTCCAGTAGGTGTACCAAAACATTCAAAGGACATTTTCTCAAAAGGGATTTTACAAGATGATCAACTTTCAAAGCAGAATTGTTTTCCTATTGTTCCTCAAGTGTAGTGTATGATATACCATGTTCTAGCTCTGAGTCTCTACTTTTATCCAATGTAAAAAACACAATTTCAAATTTTGCTTCATAAGACCAAATATGTGCCCTGATTTCCTATCTAAGATTTATGCAGGGAACTGCACTTAATGCTGCCCCTTACTTAGTTCTTAGCTGATCTCATGGGAACTGACATAAATTGTGGAATCCTCTACTATTTCCCTGCTACCATGATGACTTGATCTTCTTCTTCATATTCATATTCTTCTTCTTCTTCTTCTTCTCATTTACATTTTAATCTGCACAGAGACCTTCTGGTTTCTGTCTCTTTTCCCAGGCTGTGTCTGGGTCATCAGTGAGGCCCATATGAGAGGGTTGACCGGAGTCGTGGGTTCCCAGAAACTGCCTTATCACCGCACCCGTCCCTCCCTCCTCCTTCCCCATCCTCCCCGTTCACCACAGATGACTTTCTAATGGTGGGCCCCTCTAGTATGTTATTGTGCTGTGTGTTATTTTCAGGGGCCCTGTGTGTCATAAAAACAGGCGTCTCTCCTCGGTCTGCTGACAGAAAGCAGAGTTGGTTTGGGATGTCTGTGTGTGAGGCATGTGTGTGTGTATGTTTGTGTGTGTGTGTGTGTTCGAGATGCGTGTGTGTGGTTTGGGTTTACTATCCTTGTGGGCACCAGAAGTCCCCAAAAGGATAGTAGAACAAGGCAAATTCGGACAAGTGGGGACATTTCGCCAGTCCCCACAAGCGAAAAGGCTATTTTAGGCTTAGGGGGTTAGGTTTAGGGTTACAGTTAGGCTTAGGGGTTAGGTTTAGGGTTAGAGTTAGGAGTTAGGGTTAGGCTTAGTTTTAGGGTTAAGGGTTAAGGGTTAAGGTTAAGATGAAGGTTAAGGTTAAGGTTAAGGTTAAGGTTAAGGTTAAGGTTCAGGTTAAGGTTAAGGTTATGGTTAAGGTTAAGGTTAAGGTTAAGGTTTAGGGGTTAGGGAAAATATGATTTTGAATGGGAATACATTTTTGGGTCCACACAGGGATAGTAAAACAAATGTGTTTGTGAGGGATGTGAGTGAGGTATGCTGTTTTCTCAGTCAGTCAATGCTGGGTTTTGGGTTTGACTCTGGGCTGAGGGGAGTTACATGTCTCTGTCTCTGTCTCTGTCTCTCTCTCTCTCTCTCTCGCTTGTTCTCTCTCGTTCTCTCTGTCTCTGTCTCTCGCTCTTTCTCTTTTAATCCCACTCTCTCCTCTTCTTTTTTGTTTACCTTGCTCTTGCGTTCTCTCTCCATTCCTCTTCCCCTTTGCTCCCACCATTTCCCTCTCTTATCCCCTTCCTTCTTCCTGACATAGGGATGTCTGAGACAGACATGATTGACAAGTAATGAGTTGTAACCTCTCAGAGCTGCACTGCTTAGCACCGCTTAGCTCTCCTAATTGGCCAAGGTTCTGTGGTAGAGCCCGCTGCTGGCTTTGGGGCATAGCATTTAATTGACTGGGATTCTGTGTCCTTGTTGCCATTGGGGCTTATCTCACACACACACACACACACACACACACACACACACACACACACACACACACACTTTAAACACTTTAAACACTTGACTGTAGAAGGTGAATACTGTACTTAAGTAATAATGTCCGAGAAGCCGGTTTTTGGAGGATGTATTGACAAGGGTGTTGTTAGGCCTGAGACGAAGTTGAGGGCTGGCAAACCGTGCAAATGTATCCTCCAAACACCAGGCTTCAAAGACATTATCACTTTTATAGAAAGGTTTACCAACATATTCAAATAATGATTGTCATATTTTCCTTAAAAACCTAATTGATTTTATTCATACTATTTCATCCTTCCACAAGATATAGTTCCTACACAAATCTAGGGTTGCTACCCAAGCCAGCTGGTAGTTCGTTCTATCGGTTCGGCTGCCAGAGAAGTGACCCAGTCATTCAGTCTTTTTGTTCTGTATTTACTGTATGGAAGCAACTCGGCCTTTCGTTCTAAGTGTTCCATTGCTATACTGGCTGTCGAAGTTCTTTTCTCTTGCTTGCTAGCTAGCCAACTACGGCTAACTTTGGCCACAGTAAATTCAAGAAGTTCAGCCAGAATAACAGTGCATAATAGTGCATTTGCATTTGTTTAAGCTGTTTTCTAGTGACATTTATTTGGATGCATCCATATCAATGAGCTAATGAGGCGTGATTTCGCCTGACATAAAAAATGTGTTCACTCATCAAGAAACTGTTGTTCAGAGGAGCTAACCAACAACACAGCTAACACAATCACTTCAAACTGATGCTGGAAAGACTGCAAACTAGCTGCATTTCATTTCGTTTGACCTCTTTTCAATTTACATTTCTTTGTATATACAGTATATCCATAAACATTTTGCCAGCAGATTCATGATTTCGACTGGCTGAGAAACGGTGTCTGTCTGTCTGTCTCTTCCCGATTCCCGACACGTTAATTACTATGGGACAGCTGGAGAGCTAATTTGAATATTGAAACAATGTTGCAAATGTCGGCGAGACAGACAGCAAGGTTAATACAAATCTCTTCATTGAAAATGACATGTTAGTCTAAAATAAATGTCAGATAATGTCTAGCTAACTTTTACAGTGGAGATGAAGTTTATGAATTGTCTGGCTGGGCTAATGAGACAGTGGACTGAGCAGTCAGATGGAACAAGTGGTTACTTGTGGAATAGACACTGGCTGGAATGCGGTTTTAACCAATCATCATTCATGATTAGACTCACCTGTTGTATAAATAGTGAATAACATAGAGATCCCAGTAAATTACTAGAAGGGCTATGTCATCATCCCTAAAAGTTCCCGGAATTGTGTCAAAATGGCAGCCATGTTGGTCAGGGAGAAATCCAACCCAGTCTAATTGGAATTAATGGCAGTAGAGGCATAATCCTGATTTTACTTATGCATAAAAATAAAAATAAAGAATATGATATATCAGAAATTGTGTAAGTATTATTGCCAACAAGAAATATTGTCATATAAGTACATTTTATATGGGTAAAATACACATTTTCTGCATAAATAGCCTCTAAAATATATATGTACAGTAAACTGACCATAATTTTTTAATTTTTTTGTTTTGTTATAAGTGCTATTATATGATGCAATATCAGTACTTGTCTAAATCCTATCATCAACTGATTTCAGACAGTGTACGGCTGTGGATTGACTGCATTGTTTGAATGTAATGTTGACATATTGGCAGTTAATTTGGCTAGCTAGCTAACAAACATACAGTGCAGATAAATTCTTCAAATGCATTATTTTATACAATATCTTATCATAAAACTGGCAAACCAAGGTTGACCAACACCCTGACCAACATGGCTGACCGTTTGACCATCATAAGAAGTTTCATGTCCATTCTAGTATTCTAATTCCTAATTATATGGTGAAGAACTGCATTATTCCACACAGGAGCATTGATAATGGATACAGCTGTGGGGCTTCTATCTGTTAGTATGCATAAAGAGCTGAGAAAACCCCCCCTTATTCCCCCATCTTTCTCCCTACCCCCAGTCATACTAATTTCACACAGATTCACCAGCTCCTTGGTGCGTAATGCCTCAACATTTGCTCTTCATGTCTTCCTGTTAAGGGCCAGGTCCAAGGCTGGTTGTATAGATCGCCCTTCAGGTGGTCTGACCTTCACCCAAACTAGTCATCTACTTCCTCCTTACTCACTCCTCTCTCCCCCACCTCCTTGTCCGTACCATAACTAGACTTCACTTCCTCCTCTCCCTCCTCTCCCTCACCCCCCTGTCCATACCATAACTAGACTTCACTTCCTCCTTACTCCCTCCTCTCTCCCTCACCCCCCTGTCCATACCATTACTAGACTTCACTTCCTCCTTACTCCCTCCTCTCCCTCCTCTCCCTCACCCCCTGTCCATACCATAACTAGACTTCACTTCCTCCTTACTCCCTCCTCTCTCCCTCACCCCCCTGTCCATACCATAACTAGACTTCACTTCCTCCTTACTCCCTCCTCTCCCTCACCCCCCTGTCCATACCATAATTAGACTTCACTTCCTCCTTACTCCCTCCTCTCCCTCACTCCCCTGTCCATACCATAATTAGACTTCACTTCCTCCTTACTCCCTCCTCTCCCTCACTCCCCTGTCCATACCATTACTAGACTTCACTTCCTCCTTACTCCCTCCTCTCCCTCCTCTCCCTCACCCCCTGTCCATACCATTACTAGACTTCACTTCCTCCTTACTCCCTCCTCTCCCTCCTCTCCCTCACCCCCCTGTCCATACCATTACTAGACTTCACTTCCTCCTTACTCCCTCCTCTCCCTCCTCTCCCTCACCCCCTGTCCATACCATAACTAGACTTCACTTCCTCCTTACTCCCTCCTCTCCCTCCTCTCCCTCACCCCCTGTCCATACCATAACTAGACTTCACTTCCTCCTCACTCCCTCCTCTCCCTCACCCCCTGTCCATACCATTACCAGACTTACCCAGGGATGGGTACTGAGGTGCAGACATTTCCCTTACATCCAGAGTAAGCCTCCTCCACAGTGGTAGCTAGCTACGCCCCAGTGCCCAGCAGTGAGTCAGGTACCTACCTACCTGCGAAGCTGAGAGGAGCCTGGGTCTAAAGCCAGTACCGATGGTGGTGGTGTTGGATGAGATGATTTCTCCTATAAGTACACTACAGTTGAAAAGTTTGGGGTCACTTAGAAATGTCCTTGTTTTTGAAAGAAAAGTTCCGTTTTTGTGCTTAGTGGGATCTTGTCTAGGTATAGTTGCCTGAGAGCTCTTCATTGAGCTTCACGTTTCGTTTACGCTTTCTTAGTTTTTTTCTTTGAGTTTCTTTTCCTAATAAAGAGGATGGAAACTTACCACGCTGCATCTTGGTCCACTCCTTATAACGATCGTGACAACGAGACCTTCAGTTTCTTGTCAATTTCTCACATGGAATAGCCTTCATTTTCTCAGAACAAGAATAGACTGATGTGTTTCAAAAGAAAGGTCTTTGTATCTGGCCATTTTGAGTATGTAATCAAACCCACAAATGCTGATACTCCAGATACTCAACTAGTCTAAAGAAGGCCAGTTGTAATTGCTTCTTTAATCAGAACAACAGTTTTCAGCTGTGCTAACATAATTTCTAAAGTGTTTTACAATGATCAATTAGCCTTTTAAAATTATAAACTTGTATTAGCTAACACAACGTGCCATTGGAACACAGATCTGATGATTGCTGATAATGGGCCTCCGTACGCCTCCGTAAGTAGATATTCAATTAAAAATCTGCCGTTTCCAGCCACAATAGTTCTTTACAACATTAAAGATGTCTACACCGTATTTCTGATCAATTTGTTGTTATTTTAATGGACAAAAATGGAACTTTTCTTTCAAAAACAAGGACATTTCTATGTGACCCCAAACTTTTGAAGGGTAGTGTATATACTACGTTTGTGTGTGTGTGAGTGAGTATGCACAAGCAAAAAAGTATTCACTAGATGGCGACATGACCCCTTCCCTTCGGAGGCTAAATAAGGGTTTAGAAAGCATGGCTACAGCAGGAGGCTGGCAGACAGATGGCAGCACACAGTGCCTCTTTAAAATCCCTTCAGGTCCACCTCTTCATCTCTCATGTTCCTTTATTCTCCACTCTTCTCTTCTCCACTCTCTCCACCTCTTTCCTGTCTTCCCCTCTGTCTCCGCCATATTGACTGAAGTGTGTATATATGCTGATATGACAAGAGACACTGGGCCACCCTGACACCAGTTGAGCTACCAAATCCATCTTGCTGGCCACAGCTCTGGAGATTGTTGATATGAAAGGAAAAGGGTAGCCTTAGAACATTGCAGAGGAGGATGATTCTCTCTCTCTCTCTCTCTGTCTCTGTCTCTCTCTCTCTCTCTCTCTCTTTCTCTCTCTGTCTCCTCTCTCTCTCTCTGTCTCTCTCGCTCTCTCTCTCTCTGTCTCTCTCTCTCTCTCTCTCTGTCTCTCTCTCTCTCTCTCTCTGTGTCTCTCTCTCTCTCTCTGTGTCTCTCTCTCTGTGTCTCTCTCTCTGTCTCTGTCTTTCTCTCTCTCTCTATGGCTCTCTCTCTATCTCTTTCTCAAAGCAACACACAGAACAGAACAATACTGCCCCTGTGGTAAGGAGGCAAGGAGCCATCATGGTGCCTCTGTGCCACAGATCACCGGAGAGACACACAGCCACACACAGCCATGCAGGCACAAAGCCCCATACTGTATGGTAACTGCAGGCTCACAGAACCAGAGGCACAGAAGCACGACGGCACTTAGGGCTGAGCAGCACATCTGGCCTGGGTACACACACATACACACAGGCCCTGCGATGAAGCTGCCAAGAGCCTCTCACACACATCACACAGGAGGGGAGAAGAGAGCAAAGTCTGTCAGTCTGAGGATCTTTGATTCAAAATGGATGGGCATACAGTCCAAGGCCCCATATGTGTTCAAAACGACACAGCTATGGGGGAGAAGCTGTGAAGAGAGAGGCACACGTATAACACTTTCTCTGCTACATCTTCCACGCTGACATCCTCTTTGATGTTGAGTTACTGGTATGTTCCCAAGTTCGCCTACTCGTTTAGCTCTCACACAAAAAAACAGCGGCCACTTTCAGTCAGTCAATTCCTCATTAGCTGAAATGGCACCCTATTATCTACATAGTGCACTACAGTAGTACTCTATTCCGTATAGTACAGTAGTGTCCTTATTCCTTTATAATGCACTACTAGAAACAGAGCAGAAGACACCTTGCTGTTGTTGACCGTAACATATGGACAATAAAGTTGTATCCTATTCTTGTCTTCTATTCTATGAGGAATAAGGTGCAATTTCAGACACACTTATTGGCTTCGTGCGGACCCAGGCAGTGAACAGCATAGAAATAGAATGAATAGAACGGACTTCCCCATTCAAGTTAATGATGGCAAAATGGGTGAACTGTCGGCCATTGCGAGTGTAACCATAGGAGCAAAGCAGGAAATAAAAGCAGGTAATGTACCCCATCAATGTGTGCTGTGATTTGTTGAATCAACTTCAGTTGAATCAACTGAATCAACTGACATTACAAAAAACACATCCCATTGCATGAATCACATCCGTTAGCATCATTTTAATGAACATTCTACATTACCAATCTAAATGATTGTATCACAAAACCAAGGTTAGAGGTTCAAAGACGGTTCTATTCATTCTATTTCTATGGTGCACTGCGCAACAGTCACATGCTCTGCACTCACATGCAATACAGCCCCATAGCCCATGGATGAATTTGACACAAATGAGGGTGGCAGTAGGCAAATCTATTTCTCCTACCTCGCCTCTTACACTGCACAGCCACTCTCCTAAACTAATGGGCTCACAATGCAGCCAGCCAGACCAGGCCACACTTAGCACTGAGCTGCTAAGCTATGAGCCCCCTATGCAGGGGTTTAAATATACAGCAAGACCAGCGCTGTTTTCAGGTCTGGGAGCCCAGCGAGGCTCCACAGTAATATCATCACCTCCACTGTTGATGGGATTGTAGAGAATAGAATGAACTGTAAACCTATTTGTATTTGGAGGGAAACTGCCTTTCTCCCTCTTTGCCTCTCAAAACATTGAAAATAGTCTTCACTGGGAAATGTTATGTTAATGTCCATAAGGAAGACGTTAGTGACATAGAACGGTAGCTCTGCTACTTCATAATGTGGTTAGTGATGTATTCCTGACTGAAAGATCTATCAAGCACAACAAAGGAACTCGGAAGCAGATTTAGGTGAGTGATAGTGGTGTAAAGTACTTAAATAAAAATACTTTGAAGTACTGCTAAAGTCATTTTTTGGGTATCTGTACTTTGCTATTTCTATTTTTGACAACTTTTACTTCACTACATTCCTAATGGTGCTGTCTGTTTTGCTTAATAAAAGGAATTTTAAATTTGTTATACTTTTTATACTTCAGTATATTTTAGCATTTAAATGTACTTTTGATGCTTAAGTATATTTAAAACCAAACACTTTTAGACTTTTACTCAAGTAGTATATTACTGGGTGACTTTGACTTTTACTTGAGTCTTTTCTATCAAGGTCTCTTTACTTTTACTCCAGTATGACAGTTGGGTACTTTTTCCATCACTGGGGGTGTGGCTCAGAGATCACACACACATGCAAGCAGGCAGGCACTTGCACTCACACCCTCTCTGTCGCTTGTGTATTAGCCGTGTGGGAAAAATGTCACCTCTTCTACGTCTTCTTTTTGTCCTCTTCTTCATCCCCTTTTGGTCTTCTTATTTCCTCTCCTTCTCCTGGTAGACAATCCTCTTAGACAGTCAGTGAACTGAATCTGGATTGATCACAGGCAAAGTGAGAGTGAGAGTGAGAGAGAGAGTGAGAGAGAGAGTGAGAGTGAGAGTGAGAGTGAGAGTGAGAGTGAGAGTGAGAGATAGAGAGAGAGAGAGGGCTATCAGGGTGGCTGACAGGGGGGGTGCTCAGAGGGGTGAGAGCCTCTGGGCTTGGGGTTCTTCATTTGTCTGTTCTGCTGTGATGTCGACTCTATGGTCAGGGTCTGGTGTGGACTGTTCTGCTGTGGTGTCGACTCTATTAGACCCACCCAAATCATGAGAAAACAAAAAGATAATTACTTGACACATTGGAAAGAATTAACAAAAAAACAGAGCAAACTAGAATGCTATTTGGCCCCAAACAGAGAGTACACAGCGGCAGAATACCTGACCACTGTGACTGACACAAAATTAAGGAAAGCTTTGACTATGTACAGACCCAGTGAGCATAGCCTTGCTATTGAGAAAGGCCGCCGTAGGCAGACATGGCTCTCAAGAGAAGACAGGCTATGTGCTCACTGCCCACAAAATGAGGTGGAAACTGAGCTGCACTTCCTAACCTCCTGCCCAATGTATGACCATATTAGAGAGACATATTTCCCTCAGATTACACAGATCCACAAAGAATTCGAAAACAAATCCAAATTTGAAAAACTCCCATATCTACTGGGTGAAATTCCACAGTGTGCCATCACAGCAGCAAGATTTGTGACCTGTTGCCACGAGAAAAGGGCAACCAGTGAAGAACACACACCATTGTAAATAAAACCCATATTTATGCGTATTTATTTTATCTTGTGTCCTTTAACCATTTGTACATTGTTAAAACACTGTATATATATATATATATATAATATGACATTTGTAATGTCTTTACTGTTTTGAAACCTCTGTATGTGTAATGTTTACTGTTAATTTTTGTTGTTTTTCACTTTATATATTCACTTTGTATGTTGTCTACCTCACTTGCTTTGGCAATGTTAACACATGTTTCCCATGCCAATAAAGCCCTTGAATTGAATTGAATTGAATTGAATTGAGAGAGAGAGGATCAGCAGTTGAAGAACCACTAGTAACAATCGCAGACTGCAGTCACTGTTCATCATAACCTAGAGGTTGTTTGGCAAGATTTAGTCGATTTATCAAGAGTCAGTCTTTTGTCCATTGTATACATAACAAATATATAAATGACAAGCAACAATTTTAAAGGTTTTACTGAGTTACAGTTCATATGAGGAAATCAGTCAATTGAAATAAATTCAGTAGGCCTTAATCTATGGATTTCACATGACTGGGAATACAGATATGCATCTGTTGGTCACATATACAGTGGGGAGAACAAGTATTTGATACACTGCCGATTTTGCAGGTTTTCCTACTTACAAAGCTTGTAGAGGTCTGCAATTGTTATCATAGGTACACTTCAACTGTGAGAGACGGTATCTAAAACAAAAATCCAGAAAATCACATTGTATGATTTTTAAGTAATTAATTAGCATTTTATTGCATGACATAAGTATTTGATCACCTACCAACCAGTAAGAATTTCGGCTCTCACAGACCTGTTAGTTTTTCTTTAAGAAGCCCTCCTGTTCTTCACTCATTACCTGTATTAACTGCACCTGTTTGAACTCGTTACCTGTGTAAAAGACACCTGTCCACACACTCAATCAAACAGACTCCAACCTCTCCACAATGGCCAAGACCAGAAAGCTGTGTAAGGATATCAGGGATAAAATTGTAGACCTGCACAAGGCTGGGATGGGCTACAGGACAATAGGCAAGCAGCTTGGTGAGAAGGCAACAACTGTTGGCGCAATTATTAGAAAATGGAAGAAGTTCAAGATGACGGTCAATCACCCTCGATCTGGGGCTCCATGCAAGATCTCACCTCGTGGGAGATCAATGATCATGAGGAAGGTGAGGGATCAGGCCAGAACTACACGGCAGGACCTGGTCAATGACCTGAAGAGAGCTGGGACCACAGTCTCAAAGAAAACCATTAGTAACACACTACGCCGTCATGGATTAAAATCCTGCAGCGCACGCAAGGTCCCCCTGCTCAAGCCAGCGCATGTCCAGGCCCGTCTGAAGTTTGCCAATGACCATCTGGATGATCCAGAGGAGGAATGGGAGAAGGTCATGTGGTCTGATGAGACAAAAATATAGCTTTTTGGTCTAAACTCCACTTGCCGTATTTGGAGGAAGAAGAAGGATGAGTACAACCCCAAGAACACCATCCCAACCGTGAAGCATGGAGGTGGAAACATCATTCTTTTGCTTTTCTGCAAAGGGGACAGGACGACTGTACCGTATTGAGGGGAGGATGGATGGGGCCATGTATCGCAAGATCTTTGCCAACAACCTCCTTCCCTCATTAAGAGCATTGAAGATGGGTCATGGCTGGGTCTTCCAGCATGACAATGACCCGAAACACACAGCCAGGGCAACTAAGAAGTGGCTCCGTAAGAAACATCTCAAGGTCCTGGAGTGGCCTAACCAGTCTCCAGACCTGAACCCAATAGAAAATCTTTGGAGGGAGCTGAAAGTCCGTATTGCCCAGCGACATCCCCGAAACCTGAAGGATCTGGAGAAGGTCTGTATGGAGGAGTGGGCCAAAATCCCTGCTGCAGTGTGTGCAAACCTGGTCAAGAACTACAGGAAACGTATGATCTCCGTAATTGCAAAGAAAGGTTTCGGTACCAAATAGTAGGTTCTGCTTTTCTAATGTATCAAATACTTATGTCATGCAATAAAATGCAAACTAATTACTTAAAAATCATACAATGTGATTTTCTGGATTTTTTTTTTTAGATTCCGCCTCTCACAGTTGAAGTGTACCTATGATAAAAATGACAGACCTCTACATGCTTTGTAAGTAGGAAAACCTGCAAAATCGGCAGTGTATCAAATACTTGTTCTCCCCACTGTACTTTAAAAAATGGGCCTCAGGATCTTGTCATGGTATTTCAGTGCATTCAAAACAGCAAATTTTAGAGTGGCATTTTATTGACCCCAGCACAAGATGCACCTGTGTAATGATCATGCTGTTTAGTCATCTTCTTCATATGCCACACCTGTTAGGTGGATGGATTATCTTGGTAAAGGAGAAAAGCTCATTAACAGGGATGTAAACACATTTGTGTATAGAATTTGTGCGTATGGAAAATTTCGGTGATCCTTTATTTTAGCTCATGAAACATGGGGACCAACACTTTACATGTTGCGTTTATATTTCTGTTCAGTGTAGTATAGTGTCCTGTTTTGTAGTGTATTTAATTGTATTCTATTGTGTTATATCTAACATTTTGTCCCACCTCACCCCCTCCCAAAAAACACCTTGGAAGCCTGCAGTCAGTGTACTGTAAATTAAGATTTTTATGACAAGCCTCAAACGCCATTTGTAATTTTCTAGTGAAATGCCAATTTCTTACATGTTGATATATGGTGGATTTTGGCTTTCTTTGGGGGTAGTGTGTTCTTACTGAGAATGTCAGATAATTACAGGATGAAATCAGCTAGACTCTCATTATCTTGTTTTTTGTGTTGTTGTTTCAAATGTTTTGGTGGTTTTCTGGGTTTGGAGTTTTATCTTAGGCTTACACACATCTAGTCTGTCCTTGAGAAATCTGGGTTGCGGCTCAAATCTATGCAACACATTGGAATGCCAGTGAGGCTAGCCACTTCTGAAGTAGTGTGTGCGTGCATTTTGTAAGACGCGTTGTTACTCGTTTCTCCCTCTCAGATGGCACAGCCAGTTTCCCCTCACACCATGGCAGTAGTATACATGTTGTTGTCTGAAATGAATATCTTGATGCCTGAGGAAACGAGACAAACAACATCTAATCCGCCATTGGTGGTCCCCATTCCTCCCCTAATGTAACTGGCCACAGTTCTCAGCTCTCTCTTTATTCCATCGATTGCAAGTCAATGGACCCCATATCATGTTAAACCATTCTAGCTGTTCAGGCTCTCTAATAGCCTATTCTTCACTTCAATTCTGTTTATTTAGTCAGGATGGTCCACTCAGCAACAACTGTCCCTTTAATTAACCAGGTAGGTTCTTTCACACCACCCTGTTAGACCAATCCCCACATTTAGAAGCAAAGCTTGTGAAGGAGCTGAGCTCTTGAGAAGGAACTGAGCTCTTGACACTCAAATACACTTTTGACTTTCAATCTCAAGTCTGGAAAGGTTAATAAAAATACTTGTCTTACTTAATAAAAATACTTGTCTGTATTTGTACACTTTACTGTCTGTACCTGACCACACTGACATGTACTGTAATTGGTGGGTGTTGAGGAAACAGGAGGCACAGTGTACGTATTGTATCATGTGGATGCTCCCTCCTTGCCACTCCTGATGTGGCAGCCTGCTGCTCTGTGTGGTGTTTGTGTGTGTGCCCAGCGGGTGTGTGTG
The DNA here is from genome assembly GCF_057628025.1 of Oncorhynchus mykiss. Lineage (NCBI taxonomy): Eukaryota > Metazoa > Chordata > Actinopteri > Salmoniformes > Salmonidae > Oncorhynchus > Oncorhynchus mykiss. Next base: position 20,883,265 of record NC_143051.1, on the reverse strand, counting down.
TGTACAGTATGCCCAGCAGTGTGTGTGAGTGTGTGTGTGCAAATGTGTGTATGTGTGTGTGTGTGTGTCCAGTGTGCCCATGGTGCCGTCCGCAGGGCAATTTATGGCTGTGTTTTCCGAGACGTTGCCAGAGTTGGCACGACGCGTGACGGACAGTTCAGCCCGGATAAGACCACGATACTAAAATATCCACCCTGCAGCCCACAGTCTGCCCTGTCTGTGTGTACTGTGTGTGTATGTGTCTGTGTGTACTGGTATGTGTGCTCCTACAGCAGACCCAGTCCACACAAAGCACCACTGCCCCCCAACCCCCCAATCCTCCCTCCTACAGTCTACAGTCCAGCCCGCATGGCACCTACTGTCCAAACTGTGCACAAGCAGAAGCCTGGCCCTCCATATTTCCTTCTTCCACCCTCCCTCTCTCCCCCATCCTTCTCTCCACATATCACAGTTCTGTCAGAAAGCTCAGCTGGCTGGACCGTACTAGCTGCTTCTTGGGGTCAGCATTGTTGTAAACCAATGGACGGGCAGGCAAAATAAAGACAGGCTGTCCTTAAAAAGCCAAGGGCCTTGCCTTGCCTCCAAACTCCACCTGTCTAGAATACACACAGTGTCTGAGAGGGGATACAGCAGGGATAGAGGGGATGTCTGTCTTGTTTAGCTTTGCTAGGATGAAGGCACAGATATATCAGAGGGTCATTCCAGACAATCTTATCGAGTCTGAGTGCTTCTTAAAAGACAAGTTCAATAGACTTCCTCATGCTCGTTCTGCAGTTGCAGGGGCACAGATAAAGCACGAACAAAGGCTCCAAAAAACACCCAAATACATCATTTGAGAAACGGCAAAGCTCTCAGTATAGTGATGCAGGTCTTAAGATGTTGTACACATGAAGTTGTTCAGTGTTGAGGAAGCTACTCTAAAAATATAGTTCACCAAGCTTACAGTTACTTCAAACTGGAAGTTAAGCGACAGTAAAGCTATCCTGAAGAAAAATATAGTTTGCTTAACCAAAGCTACTTTGAAAAAGTAGTTCACAACATCCAAAGTACTTTGTGATGGCTGGTGGGCAGAGATATCGGACGATGGGTCATTGTAATGGCTGGAATGGAGTAAAAAGAACGGTATCAAATAGATGGAAACCATGTGTTTGATGCCTTTCCATCCATTCCATTACAGCCATTATGATGAGCCTGTCCTCCTGTATATTTCCGACAACCAGCCTCCACTGAAGTGATCATATTTATATCTGAAATGTCATAGACTACAAATTTCAAGAACACATCACTTTGGGGGTCATATGTTAATAGAATGTGTAATTTAGCCTATTAAAAACAAAAATGATGTTTCAAGTGAGAATTAGGCAAGTCTAATGTGGAAAAGAAAGGAAATTATTGTGTGTAGTTCCAGTAGTTAGCTACACCGCTACATGGCAAAAAGTAATGAACTACTAAAAGGACCTAGATTTGAATTCAGTTCATGCAAAATGTAGTTAATAGTTTAACAACATGTAGTTGTAGTTCACGACTCCCTAATACTGAAGTTGTGTCACAAACTTTATCCGCAACGTTATATTCCATTTTGGTAGACCCTTGCATGCGCACACTAAAAAGCATCACTCTAGTCCAACAGCATAGAATATAACATTGCGGAAAAAGTTAACTTGTTCTTTAATTTAGAATCCCATCCCCGGGACTGTGAGCCGACTGTCGAACCCAGGTCTACTGTGTGATACAAGGCTGCTCATTAGCCTGCTGAGCTAAAACCTAGGCATTGTCTCAGGTAGTTAAGTCAACCCACCTCTGTTACAGAACTTTACAGTACCCTCTGTAGGATAGGTCACTTGATTAATGTGGGGCAGGAACGACTTTCTGAGGAGATGGCCACTGGATCTGTTTGTACCCCACCAGCCACTGTAGAGCAGTGGAGTGGAGTTTATTATCGGTGTACTCCTGTAGGCTAGTTATTCAAGGTTCTCTAAAAAGCCTATATCTGTATTAGTCTATGGACTCCTGCTTTACCTCTCCTACAGAAGCCTTATCTCCCTCCCTAATTTCTATACTGTACTTATCAGCCCTTTAATAATGACCTATTTTCTCCTTCTTCATCTATCATTGCCTTTTCTTTCTGTCCTCTTTCTCCCTCCTCCCTCCACCCATCTCCATTTTTACTTTCTATCCCTGTCCAAATCTCCACTTTCTGGTCCTTCTCCCTCTCCTTCTTTCTTTCTTTCTTTCTTTCTTTCTTTCTTTCTTTCTTTCTTTCTTTCTTTCTTTCTTTCTTTCTTTCTTTCTTTCTTTCTCTCTCTCGCTCGCTCTCTCGCTCTCTCGCTCTCTCTCCCTCTCTCCTTGGCTGTGCTTGGCAGTCTCCCCTTTGTGTAAATAGCAGGTCAGTGTGTGCAGCAGCCCCAGCAGCAGCCCCGTCTAGACAGGGTTTCCTCCGCTCTGTTTATTTTTCTTGCTATCGGAGTGCTGATGTGTACCTTTAGGAATGCCTGAGGGGTGCTGGCTCGCTCCTGGACCTGCCCCCCCTCCTCATTGTGACGGTAGGGACCCTTCTTGACCCTCCATGCTGATGACGACCCTCGTCTCACTGTGGATCTCCACCAGATGTCTGCCTCCTCCAGCCTTCTCTCTGAGGCAGAAAGAGGGGGATGGGTGTGGAGGGGAGGGGTGGAGTGGGATGAGTTGGGGTGGATACGTAAAGCAGCATTTATGACAAGGCGGACTTATACCCCTCAACCCTTCTCCACCCCCCTTCTCTCTCACGCACCGGCTGCCTACCTACCTCCATCTCAGGTCTCTGATTACTGGACCGATTGTGGAGTGGATTGGGTGGGTAATGTGTGGGGTGGAGGGAGGTACGTGGTGGGGTGGCTGTGTCCAAACACAAAACCCTAACTGTTATTCAGCCCCCCCCCAACACACACACACACACACACCCACACACCCCAACACACCCCTGTCCTCCTTCATCTCCCCTCTCTGTCAGTTTCCTCTCCGGTTCCCCCTGTTCCGATGTTCCAGATGTGGCTCGGTATCAGAGTCTTAGGTCACCCACTTCTTTTTAATTCCATAAGGCAAGGCCTGCAGTAACAATCCCCTCCTTTCCATAAGGCAAGGCCTGCAGTAACAATAACCTCCTTTCCATAAGGCAAGGCCTGCAGTAACCATCCCCTCCTTTCCATAAGGCAAGGCCTGCAGTAATAATCACCTCCTTTCCATAAGGCAAGGCCTGCAGTAACAATCCCCTCCTTTCCATAAGGCAAGGCCTGCAGTAACAATCCCCTCCTTTCCATAAGGCAAGGCCTGCAGTAACAATCCCCTCCTTTCCATAAGGCCTGCAGTAATAATCCTCTCCCCTCCCCTCAGCCCATCCACCATACCACATGCTCCACACGGACAATAAAGGCATTCAGATGGCCGTTGGGAGTGTGTGTATGTGTATGTGTATGAGGGTGCTGAAACTGCCGGGAAGATTGGCACGAAGGTGACAGATCTCAAAGAAACTAAAATAATGGAGGAAGTACTGCTAGCTGCTACTAGCCAGAGCCCGTGCCTGATTCAGAATGAGCTTTTTGTTTGTTTAGTACAAGTTGTAGATGTAATCCAGTACGGTGCATGTTTCAAACCGATTAGTCCTGTATACTCTGTGAATATATTAAAGCAACATTTTTGGGATTGGCAACTTATGGCGTTTATGTGTGTATTTATTCATTCGACAAGATATTTAGATACACTACCAGATTAATATTTGTGTGTGTGTGTGCCTTTATGCCATGTTGTGAGGGGGCGCATGGCAGTATGTTATATCCTTTTCTGCTGTGTGTGTGTGTGTGTGTGTGTGTGTGTGTGTGTGTGTGTGTGTGTGTGTGTGTGTGTGTGTGTCACTGGCATCAAGGCAGGTTGATTCTGGCCATAGGGCCATTGCAGCTAAATCCCTGATGTATGAGAGTGTGTCAGAGATGGTGTGTTCTCTTCACTATCTCTAAGGGTAGACGTTATCCTCTTTAGTGGTTGCTGCATACTCAGCCATGGATTAAAGGGGCCTGCCTGCTTAGGTGGAAAGGAGAGCATCCGTTAGAGTGGGGAGAGGATCCTCTGCCATTCTCACCACCAGTTGATGGTTGAAGGAAAGAGCAGGGGAAGGAGGAGGTATTGTAGAAGTAGCATCAGTAGCAGCGGTAGGTAGAAAGGTCATTTGCAGAGGGTCACGTCAATGGCGTAGTTACGTACAGTACCAGTGGGGTAAAGTACTTAAGTAAAAATACTTTAAATCAAATTTTATTAGTCACATGAGCCCCTAACCAACAATGTAGTTTAAAAAAATCTGAGGACCCATGCCAAATATTTTCAGTCTCCTGAGGGGGAATAGGTTTTGTAGTGCACTCTTCACAACTGTCTTGGTATGCTTGGACCATTTTAGTTTGTTGGTGATGTGGACACCAAGGAACTTGAAGCTCTCAACATGCTCCACTGTTGCCCCGTCAATGAAAATGGGGGAGTGCTCGGTCCTCTTATTCCTGTAGTCCACAATCATCTCATTTGTCTTGATCATGTTGAGGGAGAGGTTGTTGTCCTGGCACCACACGGCCAGGTCTCTGACCTCCTCCCTATGGGCTGTCTCGTCGTTGATCAGGCCTACCACTGTTGTGTCATCGGCAAACTTAATGATGGTGTTGGAGTCGTGCCTGGCCGTGCAGTCATGAGTGAAAAGGGAGTACAGGAGAGGACTGAGGATGCACCCCTGAGGGGCCCCTGTGTTGAGGATCAGCATGGCGGATCTGTTACCTACCCTTACCACCTGGGGGCGGCCTGTCAGGAAGTCCAGTATCCAGTTGCAGAGGGAGGTGTTCAGTCCCAGGGTCCTTAGCTTATTGATGAGCTTTGAGGGCACTATGGTGTTGAATCCTGAGCTGTACTCAATGAATAGCATTCTCACATAGGTGTTCCTTTTGTCCATGCAGGCAAGGGCAGTGTGGAGTGCAATTGAGATTGCATCATCTGTTGATCTATTGGGGCGGTATGAAAATTGGAGTGGGTGTAGGGTTTCTGGGATAATGGTGTTGATGTGAGCCATAATCAGCCTTTCAAAACACTTCATGGCTACAGACGTGAGTTGTTCTGCTTCCACGAGCACATCCAATTCTAACATCAGTAATTCTACATTTGTTGTTAGCCCAGCTAGCATGGACACTGACAGTTGTGAATCTGATGCAGCCAAAGAGCTACTGCCCCCTTACCCGGGAAAGCACCGAACAACAGACAGGGACGTTGGACCATCGAATAAGCGCAAATATGATGAGAACTACATTGATTTGGGGTTCACTTATATTGGGAGTAGTGCCTTTCCTCAGCTACATTATGTTATATGTGCAAAAGTACAATCTCACAACTCGATGAAATCTTCACTCTTGCGTAGACATTTAGAAACAAAACATGCCAATTTGAAAAATAACCCACCAGAGTTTTCAAGAATTAAGACGACTTTTGAGTAGTAAGACATGATTAAAAGCAACAGATACCATTAATAAGAAGGGGCTAGAAGCTACCGAGTGGCTAGGACAGGCAAGCCCCATACTATTGTGGAGAACTTAATTCTTCCTGCTGCTGTGGATATGGCTGGGACAATGTTGGGGGGAAAGGCCAAAAAAAACATACAGACAAATGCCTTCATCAAAACAACTCTGTTTCATGACGCATCAATGACATGGCAGGACATGTTCTGAATCAATTACTGCTTCATATACAAGCCATTGAATTCTATGCGTTACAGCTAGATGAGTCAACAGACGTGGTGGGCCTGGCACAGCTCCTGGTATATGTCCGATACGTTTATGGGAGGGTCAATTAAGGAAGCCATCCTCTTCTGCAAACCACTGGAAACCAGGACAACAGAATAGGATATTTTTTAAGTACTGGACAGCTTTGTGACATCAGATGGACTTTGGTGGTCAAGATGTGTTGGTATCTGTTCTGATGGTGCAAAAGCCATGACAGGGAGACATAGTGGAGTGGTAATGCTCGTGCAACCCGTTGCTCCTGACTCCACTTGGGTCCACTGCAGCATCCACTGAGAGGCTCTTGCTTACAAGGGAATGCCTGACAGCTTGAAAGACATTTTGGACACTTTGTTAAAGCAAGGCCCCTGAACTCTCATGTATTTTCTGCACGATACAATGATATGGGCAGCGACGACGTAATGCTTTTACAACATACAGAAGTGCGCTGGTTATCAAGGGGCAAAGTATTGACACGTGTTTTTGAATTAAGAGACGAGCTTAAAGTTTTCTTTACTGACTATAATTTTCACTTGTCTGACTGCTTGCATAATGATGAGTTTCTCACATGACTTGCCTTTCTTGTTGATGTTTTTTCTTGCCTGAATGATCCGAATCTAGGATTACAGGGACTCTCCACATCTGTATTCAATGTGCGGGACAAAATTGAGGCTATGATTAAGAAGTTGGAGCTCTTCTCTGTCTACATTAACAAGGACAACACGCAGGTCTTTCCATCATTGTATGATTTGTTGTGTGCAAATGAACTCAAGCTTACGGACAACGTCAAACGTGATGTAGCAGGTACCATCCCAAAATGGATGACACAAACAAGTGGATTTGTTATCCCTTTCATGCCCTGCCTCCAGTCCACTCCAGTCCACCATCCCAATTTCAGCTTTTTTTTCTTTCATCACATTCCCAGTGGGTCAGAAGTTTACATACACTCAATTAGTATTTGGCAGCATTGCCTTTAAATTGTTTAACTTGGGTCAAACATTTTGGGTAGCCTTCCACAAGCTTCCCACAATTGGTTCGGTGAATTATGGCCCATTCCTCCTGACAGAGCTGGTGTAACTGAGTCAGGTTTGTAGGCCTCTGTGCTCGCACACGCTTTTTCAGTTCTGCCCACAACTTTTCTATAGGATTGAGGTCAGGGCCTTGTGATGACCACTCCAATACCTTAACTTTGTTGTCCTTAAGCCATTCTGCCACAACTTTGGAAGTATGGTTGGCGTCATTGTCCATTTGGAAGACCCAATTGCGACCAAGCTTTAACTTCCTGACTGATGTCTTGAGATGCTGCTTCAACATATCCACATAATTTTCCTCCCTCATGATGCCATCTATTTTGTGAAGTGCACCAGTCCCTCCTGCAGCAAAGCACCCACACAACATGATGCTGCCACTCCCGTGCTTCACGGTTGGGATGGTGTTCCCTCGGCTTGCAAGCCTCCCCCTTTTTCCTCCAAACATAAAGATGGTCATTATAGCAAAACAGTTCTATTTTCGTTTCATCAGACCAGAGGACATTTCTCCAAAAAGTATGATCGTTGTCCCCATGTGCAGTTGCAAACCGTAGTCTGGCTTTTTTTGGTGGTTTTGGAGCAGTGGCTTCTTCCTTGCTGAGCGACCTTTCAGGTTATGTCGAAATAGGACTTGTTTTACTGTGGATATGGATACTTTTGTGTCTGTTTCCTCAAGCATCTTCAGAAGGTCCTTTGCTGTTGTTCTGGGATTGATTTGTACTTTTCGCACCAAAGTACGTTCATCTCTAGGAGACAGAACGCGTGTCCTTCCTAAGCGGTATGACGGCTGCGTGGTCCCATGGTGTTTATACTGGCGTACTATTGCTCCCAAGGATGAACCAGACTGGTGGAGGTGTACAATGTTTTTCTGAGGTCTTGGCTGATTTCTTTTGATATTCCCATGATGTCAAGCGAAGAGGCAATGAGTTTGAAGGTAGGTCTTGAAATACATCCACAGGTACACCTCTAATTGACTCAAATGGTATCAATTAGCCTATCAGAAGCTTCTAAAGCCATGACATCATTTTCTGGAATTTTCCAAGCTGTTTACAGGCACAGTCAACTTAGTGTATGTAAATTTCTGACCCACTGGAATTGTGATACAATTAATTTATAAGTGAAATAATCTGTCTGTAAACAATTGTTGAAAAAATGACTTGTGTCAGGCACAAAGTAGATATCCTAACCGACTTGCCAAAACTATAGTTTGTTATCAAGAACATTTTGGAGTGGTTGAAAAACGAGTTTCAATGACTCTTACCTAAGTGTATGTAATCTTCCAACTTCAACTGTACATGTTATTCAATCATTGTACCCACACTAACGAGCGTCTGCGTTGCCAAGTGCTAAAATTGTTCTGTTTGTGACACTGAACACAGTGCAAGTCCTGCCTCTCCCATCTCCTGGAAGCAGATACCGACATGCCATCTCCTCATTGGTTGTACCCACGTGGGTGAATGAACGGATGAACTGAGGTCGGTCTGTCGTGGTACTATACCTATGAATGTTATATCCCAATCGCCATATACAGTGCCTTGCGAAGGTATTCGGCCCCCTTGAACTTTGCGACCTTTTGCCACATTTCAGGCTTCAAACATAAAGACATAAAACTGTATTTTTTTGTGAAGAATCAACAACAAGCGGGACACAATCATGAAGTGGAACGACATTTATTGGATATTTCAAACCTTTTTAACAAATCAAAAACTGAAAAATTGGGCGTGCAAAATTATTCAGCCCCTTTACTTTCAGTGCAGCAAACTCTCTCCAGAAGTTCAGTGAGGATCTCTGAATGATCCAATGTTGACCTAAATGACTAATGATGATAAATACAACCCACCTGTTTGTAATCAAGTCTCCGTATAAATGCACCTGCACTGTGATAGTCTCAGAGGTCCGTTAAAAGCGCAGAGAGCATCATGAAGAACAAGGAACACACCAGGCAGGTCCGAGATACTGTTGTGAAGAAGTTTAAAGCCGGATTTGGATACAAAAAGATTTCCCAAACTTTAAACAACCCAAGGAGCACTGTGCAAGCGATAATATTGAAATGGAAGGAGTATCAGACCACTGCAAATCTACCAAGACCTGGCCGTCCCTCTAAACTTTCAGCTCATACAAGGAAAAGACTCAGAGATGCAGCCAAGAGGCCCATGATCACTCTGGATGAACTGCAGAGATCTACAGCTGAGGTGGGAGACTCTGTCCGAAGGACAACAATCAGTCGTATATTGCACAAATCTGGCCTTTATGGAAGAGTGGCAAGAAGAAAGCCATTTCTTAAAGATATCCATAAAAAGTGTTGTTTAAAGTTTGCCACAAGCCACCTGGGAGACACACCAAACATGTGGAAGAAGGTGCTCTGGTCAGATGAAACCAAAATGTAACTCTTTGGCAACAATGCAAAACGTTATGTTTGGCGTAAAAGCAACACAGCTGAACACACCATCCCCACTGTCAAACATGGTGGTGGCAGCATCATGGTTTGGGCCTGCTTTTCTTCAGCAGGGACAGGGAAGATGGTTAAAATTGATGGGAAGATGGATGGAGCCAAATACAGGACCATTCTGGAAGAAAACCTGATGGAGTCTGCAAAAGACCTGAGACTGGGACGGAGATTTGTCTTCCAACAAGACAATGATCCAAAACATAAAGCAAAATCTACAATGGAATGGTTCAAAAATAAACATATCCAGGTGTTAGAATGGCCAAGTCAAAGTCCAGACCTGAATCCAATCGAGAATCAGTGGAAAGAACTGAAAACTGCTGTTCACAAATGCTCTCCATCCAACCTCACTGAGCTCGAGCTGTTTTGCAAGGAGGAATGGGAAAAAATGTCAGTCTCTCGATGTGCAAAACAGAGACATACCCCAAGCGACTTACAGCTGTAATCGCAGCAAAAGGTGGCGCTACAAAGTATTAACTTAAGGGGGCTGAATAATTTTGCACGCCCAATTTTTCAGTTTTTGATTTGTTAAAAAAGTTTGAAATATCCAATAAATGTCGTTCCACTTCATGATTGTGTCCCACTTGTTGTTGATTCTTCACAAAAAAATACAGTTTTATATCTTTATGTTTGAAGCCTGAAATGTGGCAAAAGGTCGCAAAGTTCAAGGGGGCCGAATACTTTCGCAAGGCACTGTATAGTCCAAAGAAGAAAAATCCTGGAAGTAGGAGAGATGACTAGAAATGATTTGGTTGACCATTTTATCTGTGGATTAATTGTCGGAGTAGAAGCTTGTGCATTTCAGGTAAAATTCCAAGACAATATAGGACAAATTGCAGCTGCTAGCTAAATTGCCATAAATGTTTAATGCTTTTCAACCTGTCCCCTAATTAATATAATTGGTTCAGGGTTTGTTTTAATATTTCAACTTGCTTGACGTGATCGCGTTTGGTGTGGGGGGACAAAATCTTTTTGTACACGTTGGCTTACGTGCATCTGGTTTTGGCATGGTGTTAGAGTTAGCTGCACCTCAGATTGCAGCCCAAATAAATCCTTCACAGATTTCAAGTAAGAGACAAATCTCAGCACCAACTGTTCAGAGGTGACAGCGTGAATCAGGCCTTCTTCTACTTTGAAGAATCTAAAATATATTTTAATTTGTTTAACACTTTTTTTGGTTACTACGTGATTCCATATGTGTTATTTCATAGTTCTGATTTCTTCACTATTATTCGACAATGTACAAACTAGTAAAAATTGTTAGAAACACCCTTGAATGAATAGGTGTGTCCAAACTTTTGACTGGTGCTGTGTGTGTTGTACGATGTCTTAATGAGAACATGTAGATGGGTTATGCACATCTGACTGTGACTGCTGCTCATCAGTGCAGGAGCAAAGCTGTGTCGGCCTGAAATTAAGATAAAACTTGGACTTTTCCTATTCATTTACTCATTCATCTCAACATCCTCCCATCTCTCTTTTTACAGGGTATATCTTGCAGGGTTCTACAATAGATAACGTTCACAGGAGGGGGGGGGGGGGTTAACCTCTAGTCTACAGGAAATGTCTGAATCTTGTCTTGGTTTGAGTCGGTCGGGAGGTGAGGACAACTGACAGATCTGCTGAGCTGAGCCTAATTGGAAAGTTTATAAAGCCTTCTAGACTTAAAGCGTCCTCTTTTTGACAGGCAAATGAATCCACCAAGACTCACTGACAAATCATTTGACACTTGCAACGTACGCCTATGTCTACACACATCCTTTGGAGCTCGATAACCCAGATTCACATTTTCATATAATAAAGCTGTCTTGACAACCAGCTTTAGTGTCAGTGAAAACAGACTGTTGATTGACAGTCTGACCTCTCCATGTGCCTCCTTAACTGCTATGTTGTTTTCCAGGTGTACTTTTGGGCAGATTCATTGGGAATGATGCATTCAGACAAGCTCATCAAAAACCAGGTCTACAGTGGTGAATTAAGGCTCTAGTTGAGTGTGTTTGTCACGTTCGTTATAAGGATCGGACCAAGGTGCAGCGTGGTATACGTACATTCTTATTTATTTAAAGAATGAACACTGAACAAACTAACAAAATAACAAAATGAAACGTGAAGCTATACAAATGAGTGCTGACAGGCAACTACACTTAGACAAGATCCCACAAACACCAAAGGGAAATGGCTACCTAAATATGATCCCCAATCAGAGATAACGATAAACAGCTGTCTCTGATTGGGAACCATATCAGGCCCACATAGAATTACAAAAACCCCTAGACCTACAAAACCATAGACAATACAAAACTAGCGTACCCACCCTGGTCACACCCTGACCTAACCAAAATATAAAGAAAACAGAGATATCTCAGGTCAGGGCGTGACAGTACCCCCCCCCCCCCAAAGGTGCGGACTTCCGGCTGGACTGGGAACTGTCGCCGGAAGCTCTGGACTGGGAGCTGTCGCCTGAAGCTCTGGACTGGGAACTGTTGCTGGAAGCTCTGGACTGGGAACTGTTGCCTGAAGCTCTGGACTGGGAACTGTTGCCCGAAGCTCTGGACTGTGGAGGTGCACTGGAGACCTGATGCGTGGTGCAGGCACTGGTGGTACCGGGCTGAAGACACGCATCTCAGGGCGAGTGCGGGGAGCAGGCACAGGACGTACTGGACTGTGGAGGCGCACTGGAGGCCTGGTGCGTGGGACCGGCACAGGTGGCACCGGGCTGAAGACACACACCTCAGGGCAAGTGCGGGGAGGAGGCACAGGACGTACTGGACTCTGGAGGCCATAAATCAGGGACATTTTTGTAGGGGTTGATAAGGTTTTCATTAGGGAAAGTCTGAAACATCAAAGTGGAAATGTTTAACTTCAGAAGCCTTTTTAAACCTCAAATACACTACAAGTTGTAAATGTCCTGCAACAGGGTGATCAACTTATGATCCTACATCTGTACTACTGCTACCGGCTCATGTTTACATTTCAGCACTGTCTTCTCAATACTACACTCACTCTCTCTCTCACTCTCTTTCACTCTCTCTGTCTCACTGTTTCACTCCCTCTCTCTCTCTCTCTCTCTCTCTCTCTCTCTCTCTCTCTCTCTCTGTCTCTCTCAATTCAATTTGCTTTATTGGCATGACGTAACAATATACATATTGCCAAAGCTTACTTTGGATATATACAATATTAAGATAATAAGAATCAAAATTGTCAACGAGACAACAGTAACAACAGTAACCAAGGGTCAAAATAACCATACATTGAACAATAACAATAAGCATACAGTAGAGGACATATGCAGGTTGATTGCTCTGTCAGACACTGTCCCTCATCTTATGGCAGGCAGCAGTGTAGTGCGCTGCCAACCCACAGCTCTCTGCGTCCTCCCCCAACAGGACGGGTAGCTTACCCTCATCAGAGAGGTCTTTGAAACCTTGAATAAGGGTTTCAAATTTGGGGAAATGACACTCTGATTGTTTTATATTTTTTTACATTTTGTCAGGAAATGCAGCTCTTTCTCAGGTTCTGCTGTTGTGCAGTGGTTGCATAGCCTTTCCTCTACAGGGAGCCAAATATTCCTGTGTCTACCCTTCTCAATGGCAAAGTTGTGTCCACCAAGCCTATACTTTGTCAAGGTTTTTCTAAGGTTTTGATCAGTTATCGTGGTCAAATAGTTAGCCACGGTGTACTGTCGATTTAAGGCCAGATAGCACTGCATTTTGCTTTGTGCTCGTGTTTACCAATAATTTATGTAGTTTTGTTTTGATTGTGTTGTAATTTGTTTTATCTTGATTGGTTGGATGTTCTTGTCCTGAGGCTTCAGTGTGTTAATAGAACAGGTTTGTGAACTCAGCCCCAGGACCAGCTGGATGAGGGGACTCTTTTCTTTTCTCAACTCTTGGCATTGCAGGGCTTGGTAACTATATGAGAGGGGGGTCATTATTTTAGATGTTTCCAAAACTGAATTGCTCTTTTTTGAGTTTTTGTTATTAGTGGCCTAATTCTCTCTCTCCCGGGTTGTACTTTCTCTACCTCCTCTCTCATTCCACTGATCAAATACACTTGGATGTTCTCTTCCATCTGACTATTCAGCACTGAGGGAATCATTTGATGTAAGTAATGTTCTCTCTATCTTAGCCCCTCAGACCCCTATATCTGGAGGGCAGATCACTCAGACCCCTATATTTGGAGGGCAGCACACTCAGACCCCTATGTCTGGAGGGCAGGCAGAGCAGCCATGAGTCCAAGGGCAGAAAGCTTTCTCATATAGTAATTTGACTCCAATTTAACTAGGCAAATATTCCAAAACCCAAATGCTGAATGCTGATAAATCCTTTTCTGATGGAACGTTGCCCACTTTAGCAATGGTATTAACTATATGGACTTCTGTTACCTTGCAGGGTTGGGGAGCAACGGATTACAATTTTTTAAAACTGTAATCCGTTACTTTACCAGAAAAAATATTGTAATCCGATTACAGATACTTTTAAAAAAGTAGATGATTACTTCGAGGATTACTTTAAAATTCAGAAAGGATGTTTGCAAAAAAGATCTTTGACACTTCTTTGTTTTCTCAATGACATTCAAATCAGCATTGAAATTAGCGCAAGATTAAATTTGTTCCACCTGAGCGTGTCTGACCACAAGTCAGCGACCACTATGGTGCGACTGCTGTCGGCATCCAAAGATTATCCAACTTGAATAAAGGCTTGGAGGTAAGGATGACAGCTGTGATGTAGTCTACGGCGATATGGATTTCACTTATTATTGATATCTACATAGCGCATTGAGGTGAACCACACTGCTGCTCTCATTTAGCTATTTGTGCCTTATGGATTGTGGTTGTTGTGGATGGCTGTTCACAAATCTAAGTGTGTATTTGAACCCAATAAAGGTTGAATTCAAGAAGTTTAAGCTGCCTATTAATCATTGTTTTTGAAACTAGTGGACAGCCAGTGAAAATGCACTCTTGCAACAGCTGCATAGTGCGGATCCAAGTCTGTGGAATAAAAGTGGGCCTTTTATTTCTCAATCTAATTCATGCTGATAAAAAAAATTATCCATAGGTCTAATGGACACATGCTTAAACTCCTACACTTTTGATAGATTTAAAGGGGAAATCTGTAGTTGCTACATACATTTTTTGGACTTCTAAATGATATATATTAATGTAAAGATATAATTTAATCATATTATTATATGATATTGATATGATATTATATGTAGTAGAAAGCGATGGGTTAGAAGAAGCCTACACAACCAACCCATATAGTAAAATGTCACATTCATATATGGCCAGCTATGTAAACCTTAACATTGATTTGTCCTGTAATAGATGTCGTTCAATTGGTAACATGCATTTTTGTCTTCTTCCAATGCCTCTTAAGGGGAAAGTAACTCAATGTAATCAGATTACGTTACTGAGTTTGGTTGATGCAAAAGTGACGTTACTGATTACAATTTTGGACAGGAAACTAGTAACTGTATCGGATTACTTTTAGAAAATAACATACCCAACCATGCCTATCTACTGATAATTTACAAGTGGTAATAAGAGGTCATTGTATCATTTCCTGTCTCCATAGTTACTGGGAATAATGCTACTGTGATATAGTGTTAGTGAGGAGGGAGGTGAGAGGTCAGGTCTGTTAGAGTTCAGTGTAGGGTTATTATGACTCACATGATAATGTCAACGCATCCAACCAAATGGAGACATTTGCCATAACTGCAGGCAACAGATATTATAGTGAGTTGCCCTTTTAATTAAGTAGTGTGGTGCTGTCTGTAGATTATGTAGTGTGTTGTCCTTTTAATTAAGTAGTGTGGTGCTGTCTGTAGATTATGTAGTGAGTTGCCCTTTTAATTAAGTAGTGTGGTGCCGTCTGTAGATCGTGGAGTGTGATGGCATTTTAATTTCAGAGTATTTTGCAGTTACAGTATGTCTCACATGTGTCCATGTTATGGACTAAACTAAACAGACCACTCCGACCAACTATTATAAGCAGCAACTTGTGGCCATCCTATCGCCTCTGACCACAGAACATCAGCCGTCATTTTCTGTTCATTTCCTGACCACGTGAATTGCCATTGTTTGTCGATACCCAGTAAATGAGCTACTGCGCTCAGCCAGCGTTCATTATGGTGTGCCTTGTCCTTTAAATCCGTACCAATAAATTCATACCAAATGTAATTTACTATAATGTGTTACTCTTTCCCCCACAAAATATAATCTATATTGGAATACAAACATCAATTGAGGACATTAGCACCAATGTAAATGTTTAGTCAGTGTGTGATTTATATTAGATTCCTGTGTATCAGATCCACATTAGAGCTAATACACTCCCCCTAATACACTAATACACTCCCCCTGAGGAAGGCTAATTGAGTAAAAAGGTGATGATTCCCCAATAGGAAGGCTAATTGAGCTAATAAAGTAATGATTCCCCCTGAGAAAAGCTAATTGAGCTAATAAAGTAAGGATTCCCCCTGAGAAAGGCTAATTGAGCTAATAAAGTAATGATTCCCCCCGAGGAAGGCTAAATGAGCTAATAAAGTAATGATTCCCCCTGAGGAAGGCTAAATGAGCTAATAAAGTAATGATTCCCCCTGAGGAAGGCTAAATGAGCTAATAAAGTAATGATTCCCCCTGAGGAAGGCTAATTGAGCTAATAAAGTAATGATTCCCCCTGAGGAAGGTTAAATGAGCTAATAAAGTAATGATTCCCAATAGGAAGGCTAATTGAGCTAATAAAGTAATGATTCCCCCTGAGGAAGGCTAATTTAGCTAATAAAGTAATGATTCCCCCCGAGGAAGGCTAATTGAGCTAATAAAGTAATGATTCCCCAATAGGAAGGCTAATTGAGCTAATAAAGTAATGATTCCCCCTGAGGACGGCTAATTGAGCTAATAAAGTAACGATTCCCCAATAGGAAGGCTAATTGAGCTAATAAAGTAATGATTCCCCCTGAGGACGGCTAATTGAGCTAATAAAGTAACGATTCCCCAATAGGAAGGCTAATTGAGCTAATAAAGTAATGATTCACCCCAAGGAAAGGCTAATTGAGCTAATAAAGTGATGATTCCCTGTGAGGAAGGCTAATTGAGCTAAGAGCTGAAGATAACATTTTACAGGTTACAGCTATCGTAGCTTAGCCTGGACCCAGGTCGGTCCTAACTCCTATGGTAATTTTAAGCCAAACGTGTTTTCAAGGCAGCACATACTGATCTGGGACCAGGCTACAACAGTCCTTGTTTATGAAGGTAGTTAGAGTGGATCATGTCCAACTGGTTGTGTTTGTGAGGATAGAAGTACAGGGTGTAACAGGAAATGCAAAGACAATTTCAATAAAGAGGTCCAGAAATTGTTTCTCCAAAAGTAGCTGAAACAACAGTTTTTTTAATCTAGATTATGCCTTTAGATTTCGAGAAAATGTACAAGGACACATTTTTTACTTCTCCCATTGACTTCCCAAATCCTAAACCCCGGTCAGGTCTGTCGAGTCTGCTTCGTGAGGCATTCCCGGAATTATAATCCTGTTGGACCTCTGTGTTTGAAAACTCTGTGGTAAACTGCTCTGTTTCTGGTTTGACCCAGGGCCTCCTTTAGTTAAATCCCAAACTATTTCATTCAATTTTAAAATATAAAGCTGATTGAGAACACACTAGGTCTATAAGAATAAGATGGTCCATTGGCTTGTTCAGAAGTTCTCCTCTGTGCTGCTGTTGTAGATGCTGAGTAATAATTTAATTTGGTTATGTTCCCTGATGTTCTTGTTCTTTCCCTATAACTACTTTTAATGTAAGGAATTCCAATGAATGCTCTCAGTGAACATAAATAAATTAACCAGTGACTAGCAATTATTCAATCTCTGTATGTAATTTTTCTATAGCATTATAAGAAATGAAAAAAATATGTGCTCTCTCTCAGCTCAAAGAAAAATATTTTCAATTAGTATTTTAATATTTTAATTATGCTCAGTGAGGGCTATGGTTGAGGTGATGCTTTCGGCAATAAAAATAGACATTTTCCTGTCAGTTTTTTTCTTATTGTCAAAGGTTCAACAGAGGCTGAAGGTCTCTCCTCCCAGCCAACTATAAAGGGAATTTTACCTTTTGATTTTGTCTCTTAACTGGTGTCCAATACAGTTTTCCTTGATCAAAGGGGGAACTTTCTCTGCTCTGTTTAGTGCCTGAACTAATATCAATATTTCCAAAATCTTCTTATAATGTTTAAAGCACCTGTGCAGCACACCAGGATTGGGATCAAATCAGTTTTTAACTTGCAATTAACTCAGGAAGTGATTTCAAATTGAATTAATGAATAACAAAATTGTGGTAGAAACTCGACCTTCGCCTCTCCCGAGTCCATACGGGAGTTGCAGCAATGAGACTGTAACTACCAATTGGATACCACAAAATTGGGGAGAAAAAGGGGTAAAAATATATATGTATATTTTTTAATTTAATTGTTTTAATAATGTGTTGAATTTCAATGCTCTTCCTGAATTGACTGAGTTGAACACTAAATTAAATCCGTCACATCAACTCATATAATGATGGCACCATCCCCACTATAAGATATTGGGCCCCTGCATTATCTGTAAAATCTCCCTCCATACGTTGACAAATGTGGTAAAGCCAGGTGATTGTGTGTTTATTTGGATTTGCATCTTGGCCTATGATGACCTTTAGGGGCTTCTTCTCAATCAGTCATGTATGATGTACATTAGATATCTTATGAGGGATTTGGCAATGCACTGATGCAGTATCTCTGCCTCCCTCTTTCTCTCTCTCGCTCTCTCTCTCTCTCTCTCTCTCTCTCTCCCTCTCTCTCTCTCACACAATATATACACTCCCTTCCTCTTTATATCTCCATCTTTCTATCTCTATCTCCCCCTCTTTTCTCCTGCTGTCTCTTTCTCTCCTCCTGAATCTCTTGTTTCCTCTCATTTCCCCATCTCTCTCTCTGGGCATTCTCCCCTGCTCTTGAAAGAAAGACTTGAATAACCAAAAAAAAGAAGGGAAAAAAACATTCAGACACGGCAGATTTATCAGTGGCTTTTCTCTTTGGTTATTTCCCAGTTTTTCCCTCGCTCTCTCCCACATCTGTTTAAGTTATCTCTTTGCAGTCTGGTGTTACCCTAGAAACCAAAGCAAACAGTGAGCCATTGCAGCCTTGTAGCACAATACCTCCCTGTCTCCCTCGCTCCCTCGCTCCCTTTCTCCCTCTGCTTGCACTCCATCCCAGAGGCTGCACTGCTGATCAGACCTCTTAATGTAATTTATTTTTTTCTCCAAAATAAATGAAAAAATTATTATTAGTTTTACAGTGTGTAGGGGGAGCGAGGTGGAGGATAGCGCCGACTCTGTGGGAATCTATAAGTCTAGGGTTTAGAAAAGGAAATATGAGAGTAGCATTTCAATATACTGTAATATTATACAAACACAACTTTTTGGAGGGCTCTTTCACTCCTAATCTCCCACTCATTAGTGTTTTGTGTAATACAGTATTCATCCAAATATCTATCACCACATGAATGTCAGTACTGTTCAGACAAAGGTTAAACCCAGGGCCTACACCTCTATCTAAAGTCCTGTGTGCCATGCAGTCTATATGTGTCTATAATCCTTACACCCCCCCCCCCTTTCAATGCCATCAATCTTCCAGTATTTTATAAGACTTAGGAGTGGGGAGGGGGTGTTGGGGGGTGTTGTGGGCAGCCACAGGAAGAGGCGAGGGACAGGGAGGAGGGGGAAGAACATCATCTGAAAGTTAAATCAGCCTCATGCATGAGTAACAGATCCATCTTGTTCCTCTCTGTTGTGGCACTGTGCTCGCTCTCTTCTGGTTTCCATGGAGAGGGGAGGAGTGGAGTCTGGCTTGAGTGTGGTCTCTCCTCTCTTCTGAGAACACTAATAAAAGACTGTTTAAGTTAGCTAAACACAGATTACCCCCCCCCCTCTCTATCTCGTTCTCTCCTTTCTCCCCCATTCTCTCTCTCCTTTCTCTCTCTCTCTCTCACTCTCCTTTATTTCCTTTCTCTCTCTCTCCTTTTGTCTCTCTCTCTCTCTCTCTCTCCTATCCTATCCTATCATATCCTATCCTATCCTATCCTATCCTAAACTACCAGAGGAACTCAAATGCCCCTGGTTGTTGACTTTGCTCGATGATCTGAACTCAGAGTGGACAGGGCTCAGAAGGCTAACTGCTCAGCTGAAAAGCACTCTGTGTTTGTCAAACACCGCAGCCAGGTGGCTTTCTTTGTTTCTGTCGTCCACATAAATTGAGTTGACCACTGAGCTGTGCTGACAATGTTTTCACTCTCGTAAACCTCCTGGCATAGTTTAAATGTATTGCTTAGAGTCATGCAGCTATGCTATCAGAATATCTGTTGTATTTCCCTCATAATTGTTTTGGAGGGTGGGGGTAAAAGGAATGCGATGGGGTGTCTTCCTGCTACCCCATCCCTGAGGGTGCACCACCCACGCCTCCCCCATCACAGCCATTTTACCACCTCTATGTTTGTGTCTGTCTCCTCTGCCCAGTTGGCTGTGCCTCTTGATTCCCCTGCCATGTGTTTCGGTTTAAGTTATTGTACACTCAAGCATGGTTTCTCTACTGTCTATTGTGGTGTGTTTGGTATCATGTGTTTTGGTTTAAGTTTAGACTCAAGTCTCTCTGTACTGGAGCTGTTAAGCAGCCTGGGAAAACACCACAGTCTTAAAAACGCCTCAAACGTTCAATCGTTGACATCCTCTGTGAACACAAGAAATGTAACTGTCTGTTGAATGATGTGGAATGTCTCCCTCTGTTCTTTGTTGAGGTGACGTTTATCTAGGAACACACAGTTTCAAGGATATATAGTCAGTAATGGAACTGGATAGGTGGTGTGTGTGTTTGTGTGTGTGTGTGTGTGTGTGTGTGTCTGTGTACCTTTGTGTGGTTATGAATGTGTGTACATACCTTATTACTCTCTTCTCTTTGTTTTCGCGCGCACACACACACACACACACACACACACACACACACACACACACACACACACACACACACACACACACACACACACATACACACACACACACACACACACACACACACACACTCTCATACACAATACACACACCCACACACACACACATTTACACACTCACACAGACACTCTCATACGCAATACACACGCCCACACACACACACACACACTCATTTCCCATCTCTGTCGTTTGGAAAAACTTGCTGAGTAATCTAAATTCATATTATTGTCCAGTGGGGGGAAAATGAAAATAAACGGATATGAGTCATTGAAGATAAAACGTCTGATTATATTGCAGCCAGGTCACCCTTACAAGTCAGTCTCTAGGAGTTATTGAATATTGTCTTACCAAACACAGGTCATACAGCAGAATAAAGGCAGATATGACAGAAAAGTTGTTCCCTAGACACCTGTATAGCTCCACACTAGATAGGACTACAGGATTTCAGGTGCTTTTAAATCCATCTCTTTCATATTTACTGGGATCCAAACTTTGGAGCTGCAGAAAGTTATTTGAGGAGCATTGTCATGGTGGCTCCAGGAGTCTTCAGGTGTCTTCATACACCAGCTTCTAGGGCTTTCTAACTTTGCTGTATCAAATGGGCTGCGGAGACCAGACTAGTGTAGGCTACATTTGTAGCGGGAATCTGCTGCTGCTGTGTTGACGGTCAGATAAACCATTTAAAGTGGAACTGACCGCATTTTAGCAACATGAAATATTATTAAAATCAGTTCATATATACTAACAGGAAGAATATGACAGTTAAAATAAAGTTCTGACAAGTGATCACTTAGATATGGTCATTTTCACATTTTCATAAATTCTTAGAATGTTTGGGAATTACATCATCTAAGGCATTTGTGATAATTCTTTAGCAATATAGAGTGCGAAAGAGGCCATGCATTTGGACAATTAATAGACACTGCAGTAAATAAAACCTAATAAAAACATCTGTCTCGTCCAGGACCGGAGTCTACTCAGACCGGTGCACTATAGCCAATCAGAGCTACAGTAGGTCTTTATGCAAACAAGCCATTTGCCACACAGGCCTGCCATCAATCACTTTGAACTGGACTGTGTGTTTACAGGCAGTTGCAACAGCGTGACTTTAGATCATTAGAACGCATTTGCCAAAAGCCACAAAATACACTTGAAAGGATTTCTGTGAATACCACAGGAGTCCTCTTACATCTGAGAACTTTGCAGTCCTATTGATCAAACAACCATGTAAAGGTAGGCTATCTCTCCCTCAGTTATGCACATCAACAACAACAAGATGCTTGTCCTAATCAAGCACCCAAGCTAACTGGCCATAGTTGGCTAGCTTGCTAGCTAGCTACGCCCAGACACAAATGAGAGAACACCTCACTCTGGGTGTTTAGACTACTGCAACTACGTTTCCCTTGCCCTAAACCCTCACATTGGTGTCACAAAAGAGAAAAGATGATGATATGCAGGTCCGGGTAAAAAATTCTGTGCTGCTTTTGGATATTGACTAGTGATTGTCAAGGACGCACAGACATTTCAAAATGTGTGGAGTTTTTAGTTCAGATTATTTGTTTGCAATGTGATCTATAGTGTGATCAATGTGATCTGATCTATATGTGATCTATAGGCTAAGAGAGCTTCATAAGCTGTTTATTGATTGCAGGGTTTGAATAGTGTGAGAAGACACCAACATATTGGTTGAGAATCACAAAATAGCATACAAAATCTATTCTAGCTCTTAAAGGGGCAGTAGCCTACCTTGGGTGTACAATTTTTTCTTACAATAACATAAAATTGATCAGAAATACAATGTAGATATTGTTAATGTTGTAAATGACTATTGTAGCTGGAAACTGAAGATTTTTATGGAATATCTACATAGGCGTACAGAGTCCCAATATCAGCAATCATCACTCCTGTGTTCCAATGGCACGTTGTGTTAGCTAATCCAAGTTTATCATTTTAAAAGGCTAATTGATCATTAGAAAACCCTTTGGCAATTATGTTAACACAGCTGAACACTGTTGCTCTGATTAAAGAAACACCAAAACTGTCCTTCTTCAGACTAGTTGAGGATCTGGAGCATCAGCATTTGTGGGTATGATTATAGTCTATTCTTGTCTGAGAAATAAAGGCTATTCCATGCGAGAAATTGCCAAGAAACTGAAGATCTGGTACAGCGCTGTGTACTACTCCCTTCACAGAACAGCGCAAACGGTCTCTAACCAGAATAGAAAGAGTAGTGGGAGGCCCCGGTGCACAACTGAGCAAGAGGACAAGTACATTGGAGTGTTTAGTTTGAGAAACAGACGCCTCACTGGCAGCTTCATTAAATAGTACTCTCAAAACACCAGTCTCAACGTCAACAGTGAAGAGGCCACTCTGGATGCTGGCCTTCTAGGCAGAGTTGCAAAGAAAAAGCCATATCTCAGACTGGCCAATAAAAATAAAAGATGGGCAAAAGAACACCGACACTGGACAGAGGAAGATTGGAAAAAAGTGTTATGGACAGACTAATCCAAGTTTGAGTTGTTTGGATCACAAAGAAGAACATTTGTGAGATGCAGAAAAAATGAAAAGATGCAGGAGAAGTGCTTGACGCCATCTGTCAAGCATGGTGAAGGCAATGTGATGGTCTGGGGTGATTTGGTGGTGGAAAAGTGGGAGATTTGGACAGGGTAAAAAGGATTTTGAGGAAGGAAAGCTATCAATCTATTTTACAACGCCATTCCATACCCTGTGGACGGCGTTTAATTGGAGTCAATTCCCTCCTACAACAGGACAATGACCCAAAGCACGCCTCCAAACTATGTAATAACTATTTAGGGAAGAAGCAGTCAGCTGGTATTCTGTCTATAATGGAGTGGCCAGCACAGTCATCGGATCTCAACCCTATTGAGCTGTTGTAGGAGCAGCTGGACCGTATGGTACGTAAGAGGTGCCCATCAAGCCAATCCAACTTGGTGCTTCAGGATGCATGGCGAGAAATCTCTTCAGATTACCTCAACACATTGACAACTAGAATGCCAATGGTCTGCAAGGTTGTAACTGCTGCAAATGGAGGATTATTTGACGAAAGCAAAGTTTGAAGGACACAATTATTATTTCAATTAAAAATCATTATTTATAACTTTGTCAACATTTTGACTACATTTCCAATATATTTTGCAACTCATTTCATATATGTTTTCATGGAAAACAAGGACATTTCTAAATTACCCCAAACTTTTGAACGGTAGTGTACATGTTAATAATATCTTCTGATTACAATTATTATCTCTCATATTTTATTTAAATGCAATCTTTTAGTTTCCAAAATGTAAGTAGGTATATCTAGCTGTCCGATAACACATTCGGATTGAATGGCTTGTTCTACACTGAGATTGGTTCTTTTGAAGTGGAGTATATGTGAAAACACCCTTTGACCATTTTACTCACCTTAGCAGAGTTGGTTAGGCTTTTTCAGCCTCCTGAGGTTGAAGAGGCACTATGGCTCCTTCTTCACCACACTTTCTTCAGCCTCCTGAGGTTGAAGAGGCACTATGGCTCCTTCTTCACCACACTTTCTTCAGCCTCCTGAGGTTGAAGAGGCGCTATGGCACCTTTTTCACCACACTGTCTGTGTGGGTGGATCATTTCAGTTTGTCAGCGATGTGTACGGCGAGGAAGATCAAACTTTTCACCTTCTCCACTGCTGTCCCGTCGATGTGGATAGCGGAGTGATCTCTCAGCTATATCAATTGTTAATGCAACAGCATACCAATCAGCAACCAATAGATTAAAAAAATATATGCAGTTGAAGTGGGAAGTTTACATACACCATAGCCAAATACATTTAAACTCAGTTTTTCACAATTCCTGACATTTAATCCTAGCAAAAATGCATTGTCTTAGGTCAGTTAGGATCATCACTTTATTTTAAGAATGTGAAATGTCAGAATAATAGTAGAGAGAATGATTTATTTAAACTTTTATTTATTTCATCACATTCCCAGTGGGTCAGAAGTTTACATACACTCAATTAGTATTTGGTAGCATTGCCTTTAAATTGTTTAACTTGGGTCAAACGTTTTTGGTAGCTTTCCACAAGCTTCCCATAATATGTTGGGTGAATTTTGGCCCAGTGTAACTGAGTCAGGTTTGTAGGCCTCCATGCTCGCACACGCTTTTTCAGTTCTGCCCACAACTTTTCTATAGGATTGAGGTCAGCGCTTTGTGATGGCCACTCCAATACCTTGACTTTGTTGTCCTTAAGCCATTTTGCCACTACTTTGTGAAGTACGCTTGGGGTCATTGTCCATTTGGAAGACCCATTTGTGACCAAGTTATAACTTCCTGACTGATGTCTTGAGATGTTGCTTCAATATATCCACATCATTTTCCTACCTCATGATGCCATCTATTTTGTGAAGTGCACCAGTCCCTCCTGCAGCAAAGCACCCCCACAACATGATGCTGCCACCCCCGTGCTTCACAGTTGGGATGGTAATCTTCGGCTTGCAAGCCTCCCCCTTTTTCCTCCAAACATAACAATGGTCATTATGGCACAACAGTTCTATTTTTATTTCTCCAAAATATACAATCTTTATCCCCATGTGCAGTTGCAAACCGTTGTCTGGCTTTTTTATGGCGGTTTTGGAGCAGTGGCTTCTTCCTTGCTGAGCGGCCTTTCGGGTTATGTCTATATATGACTCATTTTACTGTGGATATAGATACTTTTCATCTCTAGGAGACTTAACGCGGTATGACAGCTGCATGGTCCCATGGTGTTTATACTTGCATACTATTGTTTGTACAGATGAATATGGTACATTCAGGCGTTTGGAAATTGCTCCCAAGGATGAACCAGACTTGTGGGGGTCTACAATTTAATTTAAAAAAAATAAAAAAATTCTGAGGTCTTGCCTGATTTCTTTAGATTTTTCCATCATGTCAAGCAAAGAGGCACTGAGTTTGAAGGTAGGCCTTGAAATTCATCCACAGGTACACCTCCAATTGACTCAAATGATGTCAACTATCCTATTGGAAGCTTCTAAAGCTATGACATAATTTTCTGGAATTTTCCAAGCTGTTAAAAGGCAAGTGTATGTACATTTCTGACTCACTGGAGTTGTTATACATTGAATTATAAGAGAAATAATCTGTCTGTAAACAATTGTTCGAAATATTACTTGTGTCGTGCACAAAGTTTGGGGCGGTAGGGTAGCCTAGTGGTTAGAGCGTTGGACTAGTAACCGGAAGATTTGGATTTGGACTTGTGGTTTTACTTAATTCTCCACACTGGCCAATGATTATAATGTTGATTCTGATCCAACCATTAATTCATACATTGTTGTGCCCCTGGCCTGAGAGGATGGAAGTTCAATATGTAGCTAGATGTAGAAGGCTAATGTTAACGTTGCCCATGAACAGAAGTTAGGCTAGCGGGCAAGCATTTTAGCCAGGTAGCCAAGGACAACAAAAACATAAATGTGTACTGTATGACAGAGTGATAGACCATTTCGTCAACATGAAAGAGAGGAGGACTGCATTGGCATTTCTCTACAAGTAGAGTCAACATGTTTTCTAATTGCACGAACGCACCCGCACACATACACACGCACACACAGAAATCAGAACCATGGACAGCCACATCATATTTAGCTTGGATTATATTTGATGATGTTGAAATCTGTGGTTCTAAATCCATAGTTGTTTAGTGGCCCAAAACTATTCGTAAGCATTAACTTGCTGGACCAAGCTGTAGGTCAAGTAACTGTCTGTTACTGTACATGCAATATGTTTTGTGGATTTAACTGCACAGAGGTTGCTAGCCGGTTTTGTGATAAAACAAAGGTGTGTTTGACAATGCAATTATCACAATGCATAGGTTGTAATATGGCTTTTTGCTGGGGGGCTTGGCTTCCTCAGTTTACTGTCAGTTTAAACACTTTGAAATGTGATTTTTGGAATAACTTCGGAATTTGACATTTAAGAAACATGGATGAGCGTCTAATTCTGATGTGAGACTATAAGAGCTAGTTGGGCTTTCCACTGTTCACAGAAAAGGGTTTGCGCTCATGAGCGCTGCTGGTTCTCTGGAGAGGAGGATTAAGAGGAGGGCTGCAACTCACACGAGAGGAACTGTCACTATTCTCGAGGGGAGGAAGAAGAGGAGGAGCAAGGCCACTGTCATTGCCGGGCCCTGGCAGTGAGATCTCTGTCGGGACTGGAAGGCTGTTAGGGCTAGCTGCTGCATATGTAGGCCTACTAGCGTCCACCTGCCATCCATGGTGTTTCGTCAGTCGAGGACAAGGTGATAGCTTTGTCTTCATGGTTATCTTTGGTAATTTGGCACGAGCTTGATCAGATAAAGCTTTTTATGCTACATTTTTGTGCACCACTTGGTCTGGTCATGTCCCCAAAATGTTCCCACCAGACTGTTCCCACAACCGAATTAAACATTAAAGAACAGACAGAATGTGTTCTGGGAATGTTCTTATAGCATCAGGTGGGCCCTAAAAGAAACTTGTGGGCCTCTACACTTTCCACTATGCCAGTGGTGTGTGTGCGTGTGTGTGTGTGTGTGCATGCCTGTGTGTACATTTGAGATTTCTTCAGGTTATCCCTCACACCCCCCTCCTCTCATCCTACCCTCCTCTCCTACACACACATCTAACTCTTCGCCTCCTCTCTCCCACACACCACCCACCTCTCCTCCTTTCCTCCTCTCCTTCACATACCTCGCTCCTTTATCCTCTCCTCCACACACACCTTCTTCTCCTCCTCTCCACCACACACCTCCCGTCTCTCCCCCACACATCTCCATCTTCTCCCCCTCTCCCGCTCTCCTAATTTCCTCCTCTCCTCATCTCCTCCTCACCTCCTCTCCTCCACATACCTCCCTCCACTCCTACACACACCTCCCTCCTCTCCTCCTCTGCTCCTTTTTTGCTCTCCTCCACACATCTTCCTCCTTTTCTCCTCCGTCTCTCCTCTCCTCCTTTCCTACTCTACTCATTTTAAAGGAGGCATCCCCAGTGTCATTTCAGAATTACCCTGTAAGATTAATGGGCCACATTATGGTGGCTAATGTGCTGCTAATGTAGATTCATGTTATATTGAAGGTAAAACTCAGGGCATAGGGTATGTGTAATAGTATAAAGACAGGTAAAAGCCTCTGAGTCCTCTATCTTCTCATGAAAAAACGCTGTTGGACTGTTATCTGTTTGTGCCGGATGATGTGTATGTGTGTGTGTGTGTGTGCGAGTGTGCGAGTGTGCGTGCATCTGTGTGTGTTTGTGTGTGTGTGCATGTGTGTGTGTTGCCTGTGTGTATGCGCGTGGTTGTGAGTACGCGCGTGTGTTTCTAAGTGTGATGCTTGTCTGTGTGGCTGTTCTCTGTCTATGCCATTGTTTGTGTGGGTGTGTTAAGCCTCTGTTATACTCTAACGATGTGTAGATGCTACTGAAAATATTGTTTTGATAGAGTGCTTTCATTAGTAGCCCTTTCCTGCAGTCAAATGACCTAGTGGCCTCATGGGTGGAATGTTATTAATATTTTTCATAATTTAATAATTATTAAACATCACATTATTTTAAAAAGCAGAAATTACGATGTTTCTATGTCAAACGGTTTTGTTACATTTCAGTCTTCTCTGATGTATATAAAGTGTAATATTGGGACACAAACTCAAAATGTAATACATTTCAACTCTATATCTGACATGGTACAGGTGCCTTCTTTTTTGAAGCCCATAACCGTGTGTGTCAGGTGTATACTTTTGTTTCAAAGTAGATTTGTTTAAGTCTACCAAGAAACACTCTGTGTGACCCTGATTTACGGTAGCCCACTGCAGTAAAAGGTAATTAATGGGTTCCCAACTGCCTCTTACCAGTATATTACCATTGCAATCTTATGCTATACACGTATATAGGCCTTTTGTATGTAAATATATGGCCTTGGGTTATGGGTGATGCTTTGATGTTTTCCCTTTATAGATTCAGTTATCTTTTGCTCAATAAAGCTGCTCCGTGTCATTTTATTTAACAGTTGTCACACTGGTTTCTATATGGTGCTTTTGGTTTATCGCTGTTTATGTTCTCAGGGAGAAATTCCGTTTTGAAAGAGAATTCTGATACTGTCACGAACGTCGTCAGGGAAATGACCGGACCAAGGTGCAGCGTGGTGATCGTACATTTCTTTTTATTATGAATGTCGCCAACAAAAAACGAACGTGACGCTTACTAGGGCTATACAGGCCACTAACAAAGTCAGCTACCCACAACTAAGGTGGAAAAACAGGCTGCCTAAGTATGATTCCCAATCCGAGACAACGATAGACAGCTGTCTGAGAACCATACCCGGCCAAAACATAGAAATAGAAAACATAGAACAGCTTTTTGTGTTTTTGTAGAAAATAATACAAATATAGAAAAACCATTGAATGAGTAGGTTTTCTAAAACTTTTGACCAGTAGAGCATATGTTGAAGAGGGTGGGGCTTAAGCTGCATCCCTTTTTCACTCCACAGCCCTATGGAAAGAAATGTGTCTGTTTTTTGCCAATTTTAACAGCACACTTGGAGCTTCCGAGTGGCGCAGCGGTCTAAGGCACTGCCTCTCAGTACAAGAGGTGCCACTACAGTCCCTGGTTGGCCGTGATTGGGAGTCCCATAGGGCGGCGCACAATTGGTCACAGCGTCGTCAGGATTTGGCCGGGGTAGGCTGTCATTGTAAATAAGAATTTTGTCACGTCCTGACCTTAGTTCCTTTTGTATGTTTCTATTTTAGGTTGGTCAGGGCGTGAGTTGGGGTGGGTATTCTATGTTTTGTTCTTGTGTTTATATTTCTATGTGTTTGGCCTGGTATGGTTCCCAATAAGAGGCAGCTGTCAATCGTTGTCTCTGATTGAGAACCATACTTAGGTAGCCTGTTTTCTCACTCTTGTTTGTGGGTGGTTATTTTCCGTTTCAGTGTTTTTCACCATTTGGGACTGTTTCGTTTTTTCTAAATTCGCTTGTTCGTTTGTTTCCTGTGTTCAGCGTAATAAATATGACGAACACTTACCACGCTGCATATTGGTCCGATCCATCCTACTCCTCCTCAGACGGCGAAGAGATTACAGATCCACCCACCACAACCGGACCAAGCAGCGTGGTAACCAGGAGCAGAGGGTTCTGGACTCCTGGACATGGGAGGAGATTTTGGACAGTAGGGGACCCTGGGCACAGGCTGGGGAATATCGAGGGGGATTTTGAGGAGTTAGCACGGCAGCGCAACAGGGACGAGAGACAACCCCCAAAAGTGATTGGGGGGAGCACACATGGAGATTGGTCAGGTAGGAGACCTGAGCCAACTCCCCGTGCTTACCGTGGCGAGAGGTGGACCGGGCAGGCACCGTGTTATGTCGTGAGGCGCACGGTGTCCCCAGTGTGCAGGCATAGCCCGGTGCTTTACATCGCAGATCCTCGTATCGGCCGGGCTAGAGTGGGCATCGAGCCAGGAGCAATGAAGCCGGCTCAGCGCATCTGGTCTCCAGTGCGTCTCCTCGGCCCGGGTTATATGGCACCAGCCCTACGCATGGTGTCCCCGGTTCGCCAGCATAGCCCAATGCGGTCTGTTCCACCCCGCCGCACTTGCCGGGCTACGGGGAGTATCCAGCCAGGACAGGTTGTGCAGGCTCGGTGCTTGAGACCTCCAGTGCGCCTCCACGGTCCGGTCCATACGGTGCCTCCTCCACGCACCAGGCCTCCAGTGGCAGCCCCACGCACCAGGCTGTCTCTCCGTCTCCTCCCTCCAGGTGCTCCCTCCTGTCCAGCGCTTCCAGAGTCTCCCTCCTGTCCAGCGCTTCCAGAGTCTCCCTCCTGTCCAGCGCTTCCAGAGTCTCCCTCCTGTCCAGCGCTTCCAGAGTCTCCCTCCTGTCCAGTGCTGCCAGAGTCTCCCGTCAGTCAGGAGCTGCCAGAGCCGCCCGTCAGTCAGGAGCTGCCAGAGCCGCCCGTCAGTCAGGAGCTTCAGGAGTCGCCCTTCACTCCGGCGCTGCCAGAGTCGCCCTTCACTCCGGCGCTGCCAGAGTCGCCCTTCACTCCGGCGCTGCCAGAGTCGCCCTACAAACCGGAGCTGCCAGAGTCTCCCGTCTATTCGGGGCCCGCTGAAAGGGTCCCCAGTCCGGGGCCGGCGGCTTTCTTAGGTGTTTGCATTCTTCATTAAACCTTTTGTCATTGTTGTTAATTTTCTTACAGTAGGTTGTCTGCTTGACATTTTTTGATTTGATAGGGAAGCTGAAAGGTCAAATATACTGTTTAGGTTTTCTACTACCAAGTCTACACCTTCACTGTTACAGTGTAATATTTTGTCCAGGAAATTGTCTAGAAGGGTTTGAGTTTGTTATTGCCAAATAGTTTTTTGGTAGATTTCCACGACTCTCCTTCCATCGATAGCATTTATTAATATTATTAATTTAATACTATTTGCCTTTGATGCCTCATGATTGAGCAAAGCTCTGTTCAAGTAGAGTATGCATTTGTTGTGATCTGATAAGGGTGTCAGCGGACTGACTTTGAACACTCTAAGAGACTCTGTGTTGAACTCAGTGATAAATTAGCCTACAGTACTACTGCCAAGAGATGGGCTAAATATGTACCTACCATAGGTGTCCCCTCGAAGCCTACCATTGACTATGTACATACCCAGCGTCCGACAGAGCTGCAGGAGTTGTGACACATTTTTGTTGGTAATGTTGCTGTAGTTGTGTCTAGGGGGGCATATGGAGGAAGGAATGCTGTCACCTCCAGGTAGGTGTTTGTCCCCCTGTGTGCTGAGGGTGTCAGGTTCTTGTCCAGTTCTGGCATGTAGGTCTCCACAGACTAGTACATGTCCCTGGGCCTGGAAATTGTTGATCTCCCCCTCTAGGATTGATAAACTGTCAGCATTAAAGTATGGGGATTCTATTGGGGGGTATAAGTAGCACACACGAGGACATTTTTCTCTGTTGAGATCATTTCCTTATTAATTTCTAGCCAGATGTAAAATGTCTCTGTTTTGACAAATTAGCATACCTCCTGAGTCTCTTCCCTGTTTCAAACCTGGTAGTTTGGTGGATGGGACTAGCAGCTCTCTGTAACCCAGAAGGCTATCAGTGGGCCCATCTCCTTTATAACATGTTTCTTGGAGGATGACATGTCTGTTTTTCTAATTTATTTTCCTGTTGCTCTGCTCACAGCCTTAGCTGGTTGAGGTGTGGCTGGTAATGCTGTGGTCTGGGTGTAGGTCCTCTTGGCATGGGTTATCTCGGTGCTGGTCCTTCAGGAGGGGGTCTTGCAGATCTGGGAGGGTGTCTCACTGGTCTATGCAGGGTGTCCGTTGCTCTGTTGTTCCTGTGTGAGGTGCTGGGGCTACGGTTGAGGGTGACGTCCTTCAGGGTTCTGGCAAAAGTTGGGATTGCTGCTTTGTACAGGTGGACCTGGTCGTTAAGGCTGTTCAATTCCAGGGAGGAGTGGTGGGCCAGGTAAACATGAGGTTTTGAGGCACAGTCTCGCAAAATGCTTGCATTCACTGGCTGTATGGTGACAGGGTGAAAGTATTTTCATGGTAGCAGGGTGGAGAGCGGCTGTTAGGAGAGAGTAGGGTCTGTTGGGCTGGTGGGTCCTGTGTTGTCTGTTCCATTGTGGTGTTGAGGTTGTGGTCGGGGTCTGAGGTGGGCTGTTCTGCTGGCTTCTCTGGGGGAGTGTCCTATTCTCTGTCACACATCAGCTTTCTGACCTCTTCCTTTAGTACCATGTGTGACTCTAAGTTCTCTCACCTCAATCCGAAGAGCAGCCAGCTCTCTCAGACAGCCGTCCATCTCTACCTTCTGCCCTCCGGGTCTTGTTGGGGGAGGGGGGGGTGGGGACTATCCTCGTCTGCAGGACAGTTTGAAGAGGTGTGATCAGACTCAGGATGGTGAAGTCATTACAGAGAGAGAACTTTTCCTGCTATGCTCTCTCTTTGATCCTGTAAAAGTCCTGCTGGAACTGCATGAAGATGCCCTGCACCATTACTGTCCTAGACTTGTACACATTGACAGAGGTTGTTTCAATTTCCTCAATGACCAGTATTCAGAGTTTCCACCCTGGGCCAATACCCTCTCTCTTGACATAGGGGTAGTGTGCTCTTATAGCACTGTGCCATGTCAGGGGATGGTCTGTGTGGAATTAAGTGGAATTAAGTTCCCCTCTTTGTAGCAGTCAGCAAATAGTGTCTCTGGATTGTCCTTGAGTAGCTTTTTTTGGTACTTATTCCTTGTTGTGTTATGTTAAATATCCACAGGGTACTGTATTGTTATAACCTCTGGACAAGGATAAGCCATGGGGGCTTCAATGGCCTCTACATTTGTGTGTTGGGGGGGGGGGGGGGGGGGTGGTGGCTGTGGAACGCTCCTGCCATTGTTAGTCCAAAATCAAGGTTTAAGGTGTGGAATTGTTTTGATGGTGAGGTTAGTATCCTGTATAAGTCCTTGCAAAAAAATTCAAGTTTGTCTACATTTATCCTTTCTCTAATTCCATATTTTGTTTCAGGAGAACTCAGGAGCCCATGCTCTCGATGTTTCACTCTCTCTCTCTCCCCACCTCTCTATTTTTCTTTCCCACTACAGTATTCTTCTCCTGCTGAGAGGCTTGCTGCAGCTACTATGTGGATAGTATGAGTTAGGACGTTGTGTACATAACAACGCCTACAGCCACAACAACCTGAGGTAGAAACAGCAGGTAACTAACTGCCTCTAGTGATACAGCTGTCCACTCTTCCAGCACCCCCCTACCTTCACTCCCATTGGTCTTACATAATCACATCTGAGATGTTAGACTAAAAAAAGACCTAAAATAATGTGACGTTTGCTTGCATTGTTTTGTTGGCTTAACAGCCATTCTACACTAAGTAGACTGTCAGACAAACTATATTTTATATTAGAATGGCTGGAGAGTTCTTTACAGAACCTCTTTCAGGCTTTCAATAGTATGAACAATGAGATTCTGAGATCATCACTCTCCCGTTTGTACATTAATTTATTTCAAGAGGCAAAATTTGGAAGAAGA
Organism: Oncorhynchus mykiss; assembly: GCF_057628025.1. Lineage (NCBI taxonomy): Eukaryota > Metazoa > Chordata > Actinopteri > Salmoniformes > Salmonidae > Oncorhynchus > Oncorhynchus mykiss. The sequence goes on along the minus strand of NC_143051.1, from coordinate 20,849,950 downwards.
ACAACAAGAAGACAAAAAGATTTTCAAACTACATCATGAATATTTATCACATTCTGTCCGTCCCAGGTTTACATTTGTGTTTTAAAGATCAATCTGTTAATTCAGGCAGTGTTTGGCCTTTTGAATAGAGAAAATAGGAAACTTGAAGACTTTCACTTCCATAGCAGTCCTATCTTTCTCAGTGCTAACACTTCTCCTCACGTCGTCAAAGACAATCTGTAGTCTGAACGAGGCATTCAGAGAGTGGATCCAGATTGATTGTGTCGAGGACGTCATCCAGTCCGACCTAAATGTCATTCTCCAGACTTCCTCTTTGACTCTATTGCGTCTCTATATTTGCCCTTGGCCTTTTCATTTACCCAGGTCCATCCATGCAAACCAATTTTCCCTCACACACACACACACACACACACACACACACACACTGTTCTCCGGCAGACTAACACATTTTCTCCTATTACTAACAGGAAATCATAGTTTAAAGTTTACCTCAGAAGCCTCTGCTGTCGTTTATCTCATCTAATTAAATTAGCTGTCAGTGTGGTGTCGTGGGGCTGGGGAAAAGGGTGTATGGGGACAAGGGCTGCTGGGGCTACGGTGTAGTGGTGCAGTGAGTAACCCCTGCTCAGATGTATGCAAGGCTGGGTAATGGGACTGCGTCTGATAAGAGGACTCTTGTGTGCTTTGATGTTGGTGCACTCTGCTTGTCTGCCATGAGGCCCGGGGACCTGTGACGCACTGAGACAAACGAATGCTGGTACCTCCCCTCCTCTCCTTCCTCTTCCCACTCTTCCCTCTTACATTTTCTACACTTCTACCTTCATCCTACTGTCATCCTCTTCTCCTTCTTCTTCTCCCCATCTCCCTCCTCTCGCTCCCTCCTCTCTACCCCTCTCCCTCCTCTTGCTCTCTGTCCCTCTTCTCCCTCTTTTCCCCTCTCCCTCTTCTTGCTTTCTCTCCCTTCTCTCCCTCCTCTTGCTCTCTCTCGCTTCTCTCCCTCCTCTCCCCTCTCCCTCTCTCCCTCCTCTTGTCCTCTACCACCTCTTCCCCTCTCCCTCCTCTCCCCCTCTTACTCTCTCATCCTGCTCTCCCACCTCTCCCCTCCCTCCTCTCCCTCCTCTTTCTCTCTCTCCATCCTCTCCCTCCTCTCCCCCTTTGCTCTTTCTCTCTCTCCCTCCTCTCCCTCCTCTTCCCCTTTCCCACCTCTACCCCTCTCCCTATCTCTCCCTCCTCTCCCTCGACCACCTCTTGCTCTTTCTCCCCCTTTCCCATCCCCTCTACCCTCACACCAACCTCTCCATCCCCTCTCTTTCTTCCTCTCCCCTACTATGGTAGCAAGACCTGCAAATGGGAAGAAGATGCCAATGACTCAGACAGTCATAGTCACACAGGTATTTACAGTGGGGCAAAAAAGTATTTAGTCAGCCACCAATTGTGCAAGTTCTACCACTTAAAAAGATGAGAGGCCTGTAATTTTCATCATAGGTACACTTCAACTATGACAGACAAAATGAGAAAAAAATCCAGAAAATCACTTTGTAGGATTTTTTATGAATTTATTTGCAAATTATGGTGGAAAATAAGTATTTGGTCAATAACAAAAGTTCCTCAATACTTTGTTATATACCCTTTGTTGGCAATGACAGAGGTCAAACATTTTCTGTAAGTCTTCACAAGGTTTTCACACACTGTTGCTGGTATTTTGGCCCATTCCTCCGCGCAGATCTCCTCTAGAGCAGTGATGTTTTGGGGCTGTTGCTTGGCAACACGGACTTTCAACTCCCTCCCCAGGACCTTGAAATGCTTCTTACTCCTTCGTTGCCCGGGCGATGTGTTTGGGATCATTGTCATGCTGAAAGACTCAGCCACGTTTCATCTTCAATGCCCTTGCTGATTGAAGGAGGTTTTCACTCAAAATCTCACGATACATGGCCCCATTCATTCTTTCCTTTACACGGATCAGTCGTCCTGGTCCCTTTGCAGAAAAACAGCCCCAAAGCATGATGTTTCCACCCCCATGCTTCACAGTAGGTATGGTGTTCTTTGGATGCAACTCTTTGTCCTCCAAAAACGACGAGTTGATTATTATTATTATAGTTATATTTTGGTTTCATCTGACCATATGACATTCTCCCAGTCTTCTTCTGGATCATCCAAATGCTCTCTTGCAAACTTCAGACGGGCTTGGACATGTACTGGCTTAAGCAGGGGGACACGTCTGGCACTGCAGGATTTGAGTCCCTGGCGGCGTGCCATTAATACAGGTAACGAGTGGAGGAAAGAGGAGCCTCTTAAAGAAGAAGTTACAGGTCTGTGAGAGCCAGAAATCTTGCTTGTTTGTAGGTGACCAAATACTTATTTTCCACCATAATTTGCAAATAAATTCATAAAAAATCCTACAATGTGATTTTCTGGATTTTTGAAAATTACAGGCCTCTCTCATCTTTTTAAGTGGGAGAACTTGCACAATTGGTGGCTGACTAAATACTTTTTTGCCCCACTGTATATACTGTACTGTATGTTCAGTCTTAGACTATATGCTATACTACTCTAACCGTATACATAAACATGAGGTCATGAAAAATGTAAAGGAAATACGTGTGCCATTTTGCACACTGATTTACTTCCTGCTATTATGCAAATAGGCAAACAAAATATACAGTACAGCAATTTTACATTCTCGCTTGCAGATGATATACACACATTTTGGTATTCAAGGTCCCATCATTACTGTCCTACTTGCTAATGCAGTCTTTCAGCATACATAATAATACATAATAAAGCGTTGATATACCATAGTGTTGTGTTCTCTATGGGCTAGTAGGGTGGGTGGTGGTGTTTGTAATTATTCTATAAGGAGGTAGCTAGTGTCCCTGGTTTTGCTGCCTCTTCAAGGCCAGGGTGTGAGTATGCGTGCATGCTTGCTTGTGTGCATATGTGTATGTGTGTATGCTTACGTGCTGTGTGTGCAATTCAATGCTAACAGGGCCTAGGATCTGTTAGAGTTGCTCAGGGAACTGAGTGCAGTGTAAAAAATAAGAGATTTCTTGTGCTATCCTGTACCAAGGCCTTATCAGGGATACAGGGCCGAGGATGAGGGCCGAGGAGTTGCCATGTTAGAGAGTAGCCTGCTGGCCTGTCAGGACTCTGCACTATTGTTGGACGGTGGAGAATCCACAAGTAGCATTGTGCTTCTAAAAAGTGTTCCAAACTTCCTGATTTACTTTTGTAGATTTTTTAAAGATTGGATAGTACAACAGAAGGATACACAATGGAAGAGGAGGAACAAGTTGGACCACCATGGCAGTGTGTGTGGTCCTGAGTCAGGAGCTTAACCACTGCACCAGACTCCGGAAGTGTATTCTCAAAAGGAGCACTAACCTATTGGAACTCAATAGGAACACTAACATACCTTAAGGGAACATTTTGACATTCGCCATATGGTTAGTGAGAATGTCCACATTGCAAATGTACGGTCCCTTACTAGATGTCTGAAAACGTTTGTAAAATTTGCGGACGGCGTCGGGCCGTGCGGCAGGGCCGGATCATCCGGGAAGTCATCAAACTAACTCTCTCGGACATTCGGTTTCAGTTTTATAAAATAATAAAATGTTGGTCATTTTTCCGCTATCCCGGTAAATCCCACAAGAGGGCGAATGCAATCATATTGCAAATGTACAAAACATCACGTGTCACGACGTGGCCTTATCTCCTAAACGGAAAACATTTCAAAGCCGAAACTTGGCGAGCATAGATTTGGCATAATGGGCAGTTGGCCCCGAACAAAATGGCGTCTAGGCCTCAACGGTTTTTGAGTTATGGACATTTTTCTGGGATTAAAGGTCCAAAATGAAAATAGAGCAATCATTTTTTTGCTTCACGTCAAAGTCAAGGAACTTCCAGTGTCAATAAAAAAGAACCAGCCATTTATCTATCGTCATTTAAGAGAAATTGTACAATGTCAAATTGGTGATGTTCAAAAATAGTAAAAAAAACAAAAACAGTTACAGATCCAGTTGCAGCGTGTTCATACGAATATTTTTAACGTATGCTTCGGAGCTCTGCGAGATTTCTGTGATTTTCTGTACATTTCTGAAATAACACACACTCACTAAACCCTCCGCAAATAAGTCAGTTCTTAACATAAAGACTTAAAACTCAAAATTCTGTAATTGCCTACCCCAAGGAGGATATGTGTTCACTTTCAGCTTACTGTGTTAACCGGAAGTGCCTTAAAATGGTGTCATAGGTGCTGTTTCGAAGGGTAAAAAGGTCAGATCTTTTCAAAACTTAATATGTGTGATTAGGCAACCCCCATGAACTGTAAGTCAGTCATTTCTCCCAACAGGTGTCAAAGAAAAGCTCTCTCTCTCTCTCTCACACACACACACACACACACACACACACACACACACGCACACACACACACACACACACACACACACAGCAAGGATGGAATGACAAAGTGTGGTGCTTAAAGACACACAGACATTTCCATATTCTCTAGGCCGTGCCGAGTTCAACGAGATGCCACGCTTGACCGTAGCTCGCTCTGAGTGCAGCGACCATGAAAAAAGTAGGCCCAAAATGAAGCCTGGCCCTAAATGTCATTTGCTTTTGGGTGACAGTGAGAGAACCGTTAGGGTGAGAAGCACAATTCGACCTCAGGTACTATCCTGAGGTCCTCCCGATCTGTGCAAACCTAACCTTGACCGTGTGGCATTGACCCTTAACAGTAAAACAGTTTTTTTTTGATCTCACAGATTACAATGACATCTCTCCCCATAGGAATACATTGCCTGCTCCTCTAAAGTCAACCTGCAGCCTATGTGAGTTATGAATGCCTTATGAACCTGTCTTCAATGACAGTCCATCAGGACACTAGGAGTTCTGCCTGTGTCGATTCTAAGCTTCCTGAAGCAACCGGAAGTGGTTAAAATCACCCTAAACGTGTTTTTCCATACCGAAACCAGCAGTTTGTGATAAATAGTGCATTCAACCCTGTGTAAATCGGTCAGTTCTTAACGTAAACACTTAAAACTAGGAATTCTGTAAAGGCATACCCCAATGAGGATATGTATTTACTTATAGCTTCCTGTGCCAACCGGAAGTGCCATAATTGATGTCACAGGGGCTGTTTCGAAGGGTTAAAAAAGTCAGATCTTTCCAAAACTTCATATGTGTGATTAGGCAATCCCCATGAACTGTAAATCAGTAATTTATCCCATAAAATGTCAAAGAAAAACTAAATCAAAGGTAACTACTCTGTCTGAGAAGTAGTTGGTGAACCAGGCGAGGCAGTCATTTGAGAAACGAATGCTGTTGAGTCTGCCGATACGAATGTGGTGATTGACAGAGTCAAAAGCCTTGGCCAGATCGATGACTACAGCTACACAGTATTGTCTCTTATTGATGGCGGTTATGATATTGTTTAGGACCTCGAGCGTGGCTGAGGTGCACCTATGACCAGCTAGGAAACCAGATTGCATAGCGGAGAAGGTACGGTGGGATTCGAAATGGTCGGTGATCTGTTTGTTCACTTGGCTTTCGAAAGACCTTAGAAAGGCAGGGTAGGATAGATATAGGTCTGTAGCAGTTTGGGTCTAGAGTGTCACCCCCTTTGAAAAGGGGGATAACCGTGGCAGCTTTCCAATATTTGGGGATCTCAGACGATACGAAAGAGAGGTTGAACAGGCTAGTAATAGGGGTTGCAACAATTTTGGCTGATCATTTTAGAAAGAGAGGGTCCTGGAGGAGGCTTCTAATGTTAACATGCATGAAACCAAGGCTTTTACAGATACAGAAGTCAACAAATGAGAGGGCCTGGGGAATGGGAGTGGAGATAGGCACTGCAGGGCCTGTATTAACCTCTACATCACCAGAGGAGAAGTAGGATAAGGGTACGGCTAAGGGCTAACAGAACTGGTCGTCTAGTACGTTCGGGACAGAGAGTAAAAGGAGCAGGTTTCTGGGCGTGGTAGAATAGATTCAATGCATAATGTACAGACAAAGGTATGGTAGGATGTGAATACAGTTGAGGTAAACCTAGGCATTGAGTGACGATGAGAGAGGCATCGTCTCCAGAGACATCAATTAAACCAGGTGAGATCACCACATGTGTGGGGGTGGGACAAGAGGGTTAGCTGAGGCATATTGAGCAGGGTTGGAGGCTCTACAGTGAAATAATACAATAATCACTAACCAAAACAGCAATGGACAAGGCATTTTGACATTAGGGATAGGCATGCATAGCCGAGTGATCATAGGGTCCAATGAGTAGCTGGACGGGCTGAAGACAGGGCGATTCAGACAGCTAGCGGGCCGGGGCTGAGGGGCTCTGGCGCCTCTGGGCTGAGGGGCTCTGGCGCCTCTGGGCTGAGGGGCTCTGGCGCCTCTGGGCTGAGGGGCTCTGGCGCCTCAGACTCCGGCAGCAGCGCCGGACAGGCGGGAGACTCCGGCAGCAGCGCCGGACAGACAGGACCACCTGCAGGGAGGAGACAGAGAGACAGCCTGGTGCGTGGGGCTGCCACAGGAACCACCAGGGGAGACCTTCAGGAGGCTTGGGGTTAGGAGGAGGCACCTGAAGGACCGGGCTGTGGGGGAGCACTGGAGCTCTGGTGCGCAACCTTGGCACCACTTCCCCAGGCTGGATAACCACTCTAGCCCGGACCCTCCAGAATGCAGGCACAGGTTGAACCGGGTTGTGGGTAAGCATGGGAGATCTAGTGCTTACTACACGCACCTCTCCCTTAGGCTCCATTCCCACATTTGCCCGGCACGAGCGGAGCGCAGGCAGAGGACGCACTGCACCCTCCCAGCGCCCCGGAGACACAGCACGCAGAGCCGGCGCAGGATACCCTGGACCAAAACTGCGTACCGGCGACCAGACCCACTGAGCAGGCACCATACGCCCTGGCTCGATGCCCGCACTCGCATGACACTCTCGGGGGGCTGTCCTATAGTGCACCTGGCTATGGACACGTACTGGCGACACCGTGCGCTTAACCGCATAACACGGTGCCTGACCAGTAACGCGCTGCTTATAATAAGCACGAGGAGTGAGCGCAGGTCTGCTACCTGGCTTAGCTCCACCCCTCGTGTGCCCCCCCCAAATGTTTTGGGGGCTGCCTCTTGTACCTGTCGCACTGCCGTGCTGCCTTCGCCAACCTCATTCTCCTGTAACCTTCCTCAAACTGCTCCATCAAATCCCAGGCGGGCTCCGGCACTCTCCCTGGGTCGATCGCCCATCTGTCTATCTCCTCCCAAGTTGTGTAGTCCTGTGATGCTGGCCGCTGTTGTTGCTGCTGCTGCTGTCGTCGCTGTCTTTTACCACGCCGCTTGGTCCTTGGTTGGTGGGTGATTCTGTCACGGTCGTCCTCCTCTTCATCTGAAGAGGAGAGGCGAAAAGGATCAGAGGACCAATATGCGGCGTGGTAAGTGTCCATGGTCAATCTTTAATAAAGAAGGTACTGAACACTGCCTACAAAACAATAAACAAATAATGACCGTGAAGCTACAAATTAGACCTGAAACAAGCAATCTACATAGACAATCACCCACAAACAAACAGTGCAACCCAGGCTACCTAAGTATGATTCTCAATCAGAGACAACTAATGACACCTGCCTCTGATTGAGAACCATACTAGGCCGAAACATAGAAATGCCCCAAAACATAGAAAAACAAACATAGACTGCCCACCCAACTCACGCCCTGACCATACTAAATAAATACAAAACAAAGGAAATACAGGTCAGAACGTGACACTCTCTCTTTATTTCAGCTCTCCCTCTTCATTACATCTACAGTATGTGTGGTGACACCAGTAGTGCCACCAATGAGGAGGGACGTATTTGTGGCCTGTTGGTACTGGATGAACCGTTAATGATGACTGTGCATGGAGAAGAATGGAAGCGGAATGCCAGAGGTCTGGGGTCACACTATCTAATATTCTCTCTCTTTCCTCTATCTACTCCCTTTCTCCTTCATTGCAGTGACCTATCCCTCCCTATTGGTGAGGGAGGAGAGGGAGAGCGGGAGAGGGAGGAGAGAAGGGGGAGAAAGAGAAAGGTAAAATTGGATCAGCTGAGGCCACTCTGAGGTTAATGACAAAGAAGAGTGTTATCAGATTAGAATAAACTGTTTGCATGTCTCTTTCTTCCTCCTCCTCCCCTTCTCTCCCCCTCCCTTGCTCACTTCTCGCTCCCTTCTGTAGGTTCAAATATTGTCAGATGGAAAGATCTAATCCATCCACAAACCTGTAAGAAAGACATATTACTGTACTAGAGGAGTGCCCCAGAAACATGCAATAGGACATTATTCTCATCACTGGTGAGGTTATCTCTTCACAATATGGTGAATGAGGTGTAGTCTATCAATATGACAACATCCTCATCTGATATAGTCCACCCACTGGACCTACCTGTTTAAAGTCTAGTTCAAATCAAATTTGACTGGTCGCATATACATATTTAGAATATGTTATTGCGTTTAATTTACTGCTCTCCTCTACAAGGGTTGAACGACTGAGGAGGTGTCACTGTGAATTCGGACATCACCGTGGAGTGTACGCCCCTGATGCCACAGTCTTCCAGCTGGCATTGGAAATTCACTATAAACTTTAAATTCATGATTTCTTCTAGGTTGAGTAATGTGTGAAAACGGAGAGTATCACTTTCTACACGGCCTGGAGAGGAGAGTGTGGGGCGATGTTGCAGAGAGACGAGTGGCTGGGCAGACAGTCCAGCAGGCAGTGCGAGAGCCAGAGCGGGTGTTGATCACTGGCTAATAATTTGGGCTACTTATTTTGGATTTGATAGGGATTTTATCCCCCACTCTCCTGGAGCATGGTAAGCGAGGGAGGCAGAGTGAGAGAACAAAGAGGGCGAGGGGGTAGTGAAGGAGACAGAGATACAGACACAAAGAGAGCCAGAGAGAGACAAAGACTGTAACGGTTTTCTTTATGAGAAGGAGAGTCGGACCAAAATGCGGCGTGTAGATTACGATCCATGTTTATTGTGACTATAGCAACACGAATCTAAATACAAACAGTGCAAAATAATAAACGTAATGAAAACCGAAACAGCCTAAACTGGTGCAAACTAACACTAAGGACAGGAACAATCACCCACACACACAGTGAAACCCAGGCTACCTAAATATGGTTCCCAATCAGAGACAATGACGAACACCTGCCTCTGATTGAGAACCATATCAGGCCGAACATAGAACTAGACAAACTAGACATGTAACATAGAATGCCCACTCAGATCACACCCTGACCAATCAAAACATAGAAAATACAAAGTAAACTATGGTCAGGGCGTGACAGTACCCCCCCCCCCAAGGTGCGGACTCCGGCCGCAAAACCTGAACCTATAGGGGAGGGTCTGGGTGGGCATCTGTCCGCGGTGGCGGCTCTGGCGCTGGACGTGGACCCCACTCCATGACAGTTTTAATCCCCCTCCTAAACGTCCCTAAATAGGTTACCCACCACAATGATAACATGGGACAGAGGGACAGCTCGGGACAGAGGTAACTCGGGACAGATGGGTAGCTCAGCACTGAGAGGAAGCTCAGCACTGAGAAGAAGCTCAGCACTGAGAGGAAGCCCAGGCAGGTAGAAGAAACTACCAGAACCTGGCTGGCTGGCGGTTTCAGCAGATCCTGGTCGACTAGCAGATCTGGAAGAATCTGGTCGACTGGCGGATCTGGGAGAATCTGGTCGACTGGCGGATCTGGGAGAATCTGGTCGACTGGCGGATCTGGGAGAATCTGGACGACTGGCAGATCTGGAAGAGTCTGGTCGACTGGCAGATCTGGAAGAGTCTGGTCGACTGGCAGATCTGGAAGAGTCTGGTCGACTGGCAGATCTGGAAGAGTCTGGACGACTGGCAGATCTGGAAGAGTCTGGACGACTGGCAGATCTGGAAGAGTCTGGACGACTGGCAGATCTGGAAGAGTCTGGTCAACTGGCAGATCTGGAAGAGTCTGGTCGACTGGCAGATCTGGGAGAGTCTGGTCGACTGGCAGCTCTGGCTGCTCCATGCTGACTGGCTGCTCCATGATGACTGGCAGCTCTGGCTGCTCCATGCTGACTGGCTGCTCCATGCTGACTGGCAGCTCTGGCTGCTCCATGCTGACTGGCTGCTCCATGCTGACTGGCAGCTCTGGCTGCTCCATGCTGACTGGCTGCTCTGGCTGCTCCATGCTGACTGGCTGCTCCATGCTGACTGGCTGCTCCATGCTGACTGGCGGCCCTGGCTGCTCCATGCTGACTGGCGGCCCTGGCTGCTCCATGCTGACTGGCGGCCCTGGCTGCTCCATGCTGACTGGCGGCCCTGGCTGCTCCATGCTGACTGGCAGCTCTGGCGGCTCCTTGCAGACTGGCAGCTCTATGCAGACTGGCAGCTCCTTGCAGACTGGCAGCTCCTTGCAGACTGGCAGCTCCTTGCAGACTGGCAGCTCCTTGCTAACTGGCAGCTCTATGCTAACTGGCAGCTCTATGCTAACTGGCAGCTCTATGCTAACTGGCAGCTCTATGCTAACTGGCAGCTCTTTGCAAACTGGCAGTTCTGAACAGGCGGGAGACTCCGGCAGCGCTGTAGAGAAGGAAGGCTCTAACAGCGCTAAACAGGCGGGAGACTCCGACAACGCTGGAGAGGAGGAGGGCTCCGACAGCGCTGGACAGGCGAGGCGCACTGTAGGCCTGATGCGTGGTGCTGGCACTGGTGGTACTGGGCCGAGGACACGCACAGGAAGCCTGGTGCGGGGAGCTGCTACCGGAGGGCTGGGGTGTGGAGGTGGTACTGGAAAAACCGGACCGTGCAGGCGCACTGGAGCTCTTGAGCACCGAGCCTGCCCAACCTTACCTGGTTGAATGCTCACGGTCGCCCTGCCAGTGCGGCGAGGTGGAATAGCCCGCACTGGGCTATGCAGGCGAACCGGAGACACCGAGCGCAAGGCTGGTGCCATGTAAGCCGGCCCAAGGAGACGCACTGGGGACCAGCTGTGTAGAGCCGGCTTCATGGCATTAGGCTCGACGCTCAATCTAGCCCGGCAGACACGCGGAGCTGGAATATACCGGGCTATGCACCCGCACTGGAGACACCGTGCGCACCACTGCATAACACGGTGTCTGTCCGGTCTCTCTAGCCCCCCGGTAAGCACAGGGAGTCTGCCCAGGTCTCCTACCTGGCGTAGCCATACTCCCTGTTAGCCCCCCTCCAAGAAATTTTTGGGGCTGCCTCTCAGGCTTCCATCCGCGTCGCCGTGCTGCCTTCTCATACCAGCGCCTCTCTGCTTTCACCGCCTCCATTCTACGGTAACCTTCCTCGCACTGCTCCAGCGAATCCCAGGCGGGCTCCGGCACTCTCCCTGGGTCGGCCGCCCACCTGTCGATCTCCTCCCAAGTAGTATACTCCATACTGTACTCCTCCTTGGGCTGTTCCTGTTGTTTCTTCTCCCGCTGCACCTTAGTGCGGCTACACTCCCCTGGTTTAGCCCAGGGTCCTCTCCCGTCGAGGATTTCCTCCCATGTCCAGAAATCCTTATTGCGCTTCTCCTCGCGCTGCTCCTGCCTGTTGACACGCTGCTTGGTCCGTTGGTGGTGGGTGATTCTGTAACGGTTTTCTTTATGAGAAGGAGAGTCGGACCAAAATGCGGCGTGTAGATTACGATCCATGTTTATTGTGACTATAGCAACACGAATCTAAATACAAACAGTGCAAAATAATAAACGTAATGAAAACCGAAACAGCCTAAACTGGTGCAAACTAACACTAAGGACAGGAACAATCACCCACACACACAGTGAAACCCAGGCTACCTAAATATGGTTCCCAATCAGAGACAATGACGAACACCTGCCTCTGATTGAGAACCATATCAGGCCGAACATAGAACTAGACAAACTAGACATGTAACATAGAATGCCCACTCAGATCACACCCTGACCAATCAAAACATAGAAAATACAAAGTAAACTATGGTCAGGGCGTGACAAAGACAGACAGAGAGAAAGAAAGATACAGAGTGACAGAGAGCTATTAGACTGCAAATGTTTTGACATTTTTTTTATTCAACCTTTATCTAACTAGGCAAGTCAGTTAAGAACAAATTCTTATTTACAATGACGGCCTACACCAACCCTAACCTGGACGATGCTGGGCCAATTATGCACCACCCGGGAGCCCAAAAGTAGAGAGCTACTAGACTGGAGAGAGACAGACAGAGAGAGAGAGTGAGCTCATGCGCTCTTGAGTTCCGCAAAAATATAGAATTAGAGTTGAATAAATGTAGATAAAATATATATTTTTTGCAAGGACTTATACAGGACAACATGATGGAATATTACTACCAAGGACTATCAAGAAAAAAACTTGTAACAAACCAAAACCTGCAGAAGAAATGCAGCAGAACCTGGAAATACTATGCAACACAAAACATAACACTGCAAGGAATAAGTACCAAAAAAGCTCCTCAAGGACAGTACAGAGACACTATTAGCTGACTGCTACAAAGAGGGGAATTTAAGCAACTTAATTTTCCACACAGACCATCCCCTGGCATGGCACAGTGCTATAAGAGCACACTACCCCTATGTCAAGAGAGAGGGTATTGGCCCAGAGTGGAAACTCAGAATACTAGACATTGAGGAAATTGAAACAACCTCTGTCAACATGTACAAGTCTAGGACAGTAATGGTGCAGGGCATCCTCATGCAGTTCCAGCAGGACTTTTACAGGATCAAAGAGAGAGCATAGCAGGAAAAGTTCTCTCTCTGTAATGACTCCACCATCCTGAGTCTGATCACACCTCTTCAAACTGTCCTGCAGACGAGGATAGTCCCCCCCCAGCACTGAACACACCCAGGTCCCACAAATGCACATGCACTGCTGGACTGAGGTGAGAGAACTTAAAGAGTCACACATGGCACTGAAGGAAGAGGTCATAAAGCTGAGGTGTGACAGAGAGCAGGACACTCCCCCAGAGAAGCCAACAGAACAGCCTACCTCAGACCCCGACCACAACCTCAACACCGCAATGGAACAGATAACACAGGACCCACAAACCCAACAGACCCCACCCCTTCCTAACCACCCTCCTGTCAGCTCCCCCGATAACCATCCTGACAACCCCCCACATCCACCGAGGCCACACAAATGTCAGAGATTGTGCTCCTCATTGACTCAAATGGCAAATACATTCAAGAGGATACATTTTTTTCCAAACACAAAGTGGCTGTCAGAGGACAGACTAGGGTCCCCCAGCCACATCATAATTAACATGGGCACAAATGACCTGAAGGCCCAGCAGGAAAGGGTGGCCACAGCTCTCAAGGGAGTGATTGAAAAGGTTTCTTTCACTTTCCCGAACGAAGTGGTTATCTCCACCCTGCTACCACGAAGATACTTTTACCCTGCCACCATACAGCCTTTGAATGCAAGCATTTCGCGAGACTGTGCCTCAAAACATAATGTCTACCTGGCCCACCACCTCACCCTGGACTTTAACAGGCTTTACGACCAGGTCCACCTGAACAAGGCAGCAATCCCTATTTGGAAGATGTCACCCTCAACCGTAGCCCCAGCACCTCACACAGGACCAACAGAGCAACAGACCACAGCGTCACCAGCCACACCCCAACCAGCTAAGACCACCCCAAGCAAACCCTGGCCACACCCTATATAGGCCCCCCATATTAGATCTATGCTCCTTCTGCCCACTCCATGCCCCCGCCCCAGTGGAAAGAACCTCAGTGTGACAGCAGGACATATGCCCAGGCCGTGAGCAGAGAGGTGTGTATCAGATGCTCATCATGCTCTGCTCACACATACTGTGATAGTCCGGGCCTAAACCACACAAAAACAACACTAGAGACTATGGAACACAAAGCTTTTACTATTTCATCCAGGAATATGGAAGGTCTGAGGTAATCTACCTTAGGCCTAAAGAGCAGGAACCCAGACTTCATCAAATAAATTCCTACAAGAAACATGGTATAAAGAAGACGACCCACTGGCTGCCCTCTAGATTACAAAGAGCTGGTAGTCCCATCCACCAAACTATCAGGTGTAATGAGGGAAGATACTCAGGTGGTATGCTAATTTGGTATGAAGCAGATCTAACCCACTCCATTAAATTACTTAAAACAGGAACAATTTAAATATGGATAGAAATTATTAAGGAAATAAATAATTATCTTATGTGTGCTACCTATATCCCCCCAATAGAATCCCCATACCTTTTACGATAACAGTTTCTCAATCCTAGAGGGGAGATCAACAATTTCCAGGCCCAAGGACATGTACTAGTCTATGACGACCTAATTTCCAGAGCTGGAGAAGAACCTGACACCCTCAGCACACAGGGGGACAAACACCTACCTGGAGGCGATAGCATTCCCTTCGCCATATGACCCCTAGACACAACTACAACAACCTTACCAACAAAAACGTGTCACAACTCCTGCAGCTCTGTCGGAGGCTGGGTATGTACATATTCAATGGTAGGCTTCGAGGGGACTCTTATGGTAGGTACACCTATAGCTCATGTCTTGGCAGTAATACTGTACTGTAGACTACTTTATCACTGACCTTAACACAGAGTCTCTTAAAGCGTTCACAATCAGTCCACTGACAGCCCTATCAGATCACAGCAAATTCACACTCCGCTTGAATTGATCTATGCTCAATCATGAGGCATCAAAGCCAAAGTAACTGAATAATTTAAAGAAATGCTATAGCTTGAAGGAAAGTAGAGTGGAAATCAACCAAAAAACAATTAGGCAACAACAAATTTTATCCCTTTGAGACAACTTCCTGGACAAAATGTTCACTGTAATAGTGAAGGCGGAAACTTGGCAGTAGAAAACCTAAACAGTATATTTCACTTCTCAGCTTCCCTATCAAATTTCAGGCAGACAACCTAAGAAAATGACCAACAATGACAAATGTTTTCATGAAGACTGCAAAAACCTAAGAAAGAAATTGAGAAACATAACCAACCAGAAACGTAGAGACCCAGAAAACCTGACAGCACACCCTGATTGACAAATAAACAAACCAAAACAAAGGCTACATTTTATAATGCTTTGTTGATTTCAAAAACTATTTTCACTCAATTTGGCATGAGGGTCTGCTAGACAAATTAATGGAATGTGGTGTTGTGGGAAAAACATACAACATTATAAAATCCATGTACACAAACAAGTGTGTGGTTAAAATGAGCAAAAAACAAACATTTCTTTACACAGGGCTGGGGGTGAGACAGGGATGCAGCTTATGCCCTTCCCTCTTCAACATACAGTGGGGCAAAAAAGTATTTAGTCAGCCACCAATTGTGCAAGTTCTCCCACTTAAAAAGATGAGAGAGGCCTGTAATTTTAATCACAGGTACACTTCAACTATGACAGACAAAATGAGGAAACAAAGTCCAGAAAATCACATTGTAGGATTTTTTATGAATTTATTAGCAAATTATGGTAGAAAATAAGTATTTGGTCAATAACAAAAGTTTATCTCAATATTTTGTTATATACCCTTTGTTGGCAATGACAGAGGTCAAATGTTTTCTGTCTTCACAAGGTTTTCACACACCTTTTGGGGCTGTTGCTGGGCAACACGGACTTTCAACTCCCTCCAAAGATTTCTATGGGGTTGAGATCTGGAGACTGGCTAGGCCGCTCCAGGACCTTGAAATGCTTCTTACGAAGCCACTCCTTCGTTGCCCGGGCGGTGTGTTTGGGATCATTGTCATGCTGAAAGACCCAGCCACGTTTCATCTTCAATGCCCTTGCTGATGGAAGGAGGTTTTCACTCAAAATCTCACGATACATGGCCTCATTCATTCTTTCCTTTACACGGATCAGCCGTCCTGGTCCCTTTGCAGAAAAACAGCCCCAAAGCATGATGTTTCCACCCCCATGCTTCACAGTAGGTATGGTGTTCTTTGGATGCAACTCAGCATTCTTTGTCCTCCAAACACGACGAGTTGAGTTTTTACCAAAAAGTTATATTTTGGTTTCATCTGACCATATGACATTCTCCCAATATTCTTCTGGATAATCCAAATGCTCTCTAGCAAACTTCAGGCGGGCCTGGACATGTACTGGCTTAAGCAGGGGGACACGTCTGGCACTGCAGGATTTGAGTCCCTGGCGGCGTAGTGTGTTACTGATGGTAGGCTTTGTTACTTTGGTCCCTGCTCTCTGCAGGTCATTCACTAGGTCCCCCCGTGTGGTTCTGGGATTTTTGCTCACCGTTCTTGTGATCATTTTGGTGAGATCTTGCGTGGAGCCCCAGATCGAGGGAGATTATTAGTGGTCTTGTATGTCTTTCATTTCCTAATAATTGCTCCCACAGTTAATTTCTTCAAACCAAGCTGCTTACCTATTGCAGATTCAGTCTTCCCAGCCTGGTGCAGGTCTACAATTTTGTTTCTGGTGTCATTTGACAGCTCTTTGGTCGTGGCCATAGTGGAGTTTGGAGTGACACTGTTTGAGGTTGTGGACAGGTGTCTTTTATACTGATAACAAGTTCAAACAGGTGCCATTAATACAGGTAACGAGTGGAGGACAGAGGAGCCTCTTAAAGAAGTAGTTACAGGTCTGTGAGAGCCAGAAATCTTGTTTGTTTGTAGGTGACCAAATACTTATTTATTTATTATTATTTTTTACTTATAATTTGCAAATAAATTAATTTGAAATCCTACAATGTGATTTTCTGGATTTTTTTTCTTCTCATTTTGTCTGTCATAGTTGAACTGTACCTATGATGAAAATTACAGGCCTCTCTCATCTTTTTAAGTGGGAGAACTTGCACAATTGTTGGCTGACTAAATACTTTTTTGCCCCACTGTATATATCAACGAATTGGCGAGGACTGCAGCATCCGTCCTCACCCTACTAGAATCTGAAGTCAAATGCCTACTGTTTGCTGATCTGGTGCTTCTGTCCCCAACCAAGGAGGGCCTACAGCAGCATCTAGATCTTCTGCACAGATTCTGTAAGACCTGGGCCCTGACAGTAAATCTCAGTAAGACAAAAATAATGGTGTTCCAAAAAAGGTCCAGTTGCCAGGACCACGAATACAAATTCCATCTAGACACAGTTGCCTTAGAGAACACAAAAACGATATATACCTCGGCCTAAACCTCAGAGCCACAGGTAACCTCCACAAAGCTGTGAACGGTCTGAGAGGTACAAGGTAAGAAGGGCCTTATATGCCATTAAAAGGAACATAAAATTCCACATACCAATTAGGATCTGGCAAAAAATATCCTCAGTGTACAACGTAAAACACCAAATAATGCATGCAGAGCAGAATTAGGCCGATACCCACTAATTATCAAAATCCAGAAAAGAGACGTTAAATTCTACAACCACCTAAAAGGAAGTGATTCCCAAACCTTCGCCTACATAGAAATTAACCCGGAGAAGAGCCCCCTAATTAAGCTGGTCCTGGGGCTCTGTTCACAAACATAAACAGACCCCACAGGGCCCCAGGACAGCAACATAATTAGACCCAACCAAATGATGAGAAAACAAAAAGATAATTACTTGACACAATGGAAAGAATTGACAAAAAAACTGAGCAAACTAGAATGCTATTTGGCCCTAAACAGAGAGTACACAGTAGCAGAATACCTAACCACTGTGACTGACCCATATGAAGACCCTCCCACTCTGTCTGCTGTATTCTCTCTTTGTTCTTGTTTCCTTATTAGGATGCCGGTGGGCGGAGTTGGTAGGGTCGTCAGCTACATGGGAAACACCTGGGCCAGGTGTGTCCCAGGATAAATAGACCTCTTCCACATTCATGGAGACTTTCTCCATGCAGACACCTTTCTAGATTTTGTGTTTCTTGTTGGCTTTATGGTGGTTCGCTTTGGCTCCTTTCAACACCCTGCATTATCACATTCATGCATGCAAAACACTCACTTAGACTACTGATTACTGATTACACACACCATTGTATATTATACTTAGTTACTTATTTAATAAATATATATTTTGTTACTCCTTATCTCCACGTTGTCTCCCTTTTGTTACAGGCTTTGAGCCGGTTCGTGACACCCAAAATGAAGGATATCTTAGAGACACACGTTTCCCTCAGATTACACATACCTACAAAGAATTAGATAACAAATCCAGTATTAAACTCCCATTTATATTGGGTGAAATACCACAGTGTGCAATCACAGCAGCAAGATTTGTGACCTGTTGCCAAAAGAAAAGGGCAACAAGTGAAGAACAAAACCCTTGTAAATACAACCTATATTTATGTTTATTTATTGTCCCTTTTGTACTATTTGCACATCATTACAACACTGTATATAGACATAATATGACATTTAAAATGTCTTTATTCTTTTGGAACTTTTGTGAGTGTAATGTTACCTGTTCATTTTTTATTGTTTATGCAAAAATCTCTGAAGCTGGAGACTCACATCTCCCTCACTAGCTTTAAGCACCAGCTGTCAGAGCATTTTACAGATCACTGCACCTGTACTTAGTCTATCTGTAAACAGCCCATCTATCTACCTACCTCATCCCCATACTGTATTTATTTATTTATTTTGCTCCTTTGCACCCCAGTATCTCTACCTGCACATTCATCTTCTGCCGATCTACCATTCCAGTGTTTAATTGCTTTATTGTAATTACTTCGCCACCATGGCCTATTTATTTCGAATCCAGGCTGTTTCACAACCGGCTGTGATGGGGAGTGGTGCACAATTGTCCCAGCATTGTCCAGGTTTGGCTGGTATAGGCGGTCATTGTACATTTGAATTTGTTCTTAACTGACTTGCCTAGTTAAATTAATTAATAAATAATTATTAATATGTTTCCCATGCCAATAATGCCCATTGAATTGAGAGGGGAGACTGGGTGGCTGAAAGGCAGGCTGGCAGGGAGGCTGGCAGGGTGGCTGAAAGGCAGACTGGCAGGGTGGCTGAGAGGCAGGGTGGCTGAGAGGCAGGGTGGCTGGGCTGCAGGGTGGCTGGGTGGCAGGGTGACTGAGAGACAGGCTTGCAGGGAGGCTGGGAGGCAGGGTGACTGAGAGGCAGGGTGGCTGGGCGAGGGACTGGGTTAGTGGGTGATGTAGTACACCTGGCCAAAAGAGGTAGGAGCTGTCATTCTTCACTCTCCCTTTTAACAGCTGTTAGAACAACAGAGCGAGGGTCTGATTCTAACCTGCTACGAGCGGCGTCCCGCCTTCTTACTCCGCCAAGCAGAAAGCCAATCACTTAAGAGCTGCGGTTGACGCTCCAGCCAAGCCCAGAAACATAATGGAAGGCATTAACACTGAAGCGCTCCACCAACTCTCTCTGTCATAACTCCTACTGCCGACTGCCCCCAAAGAGCTCAGCTCACCTGGGTTTCTGCCCTTTCACTTTCTATCTCCCTCTCTTGCTTCCAGTGGCCAAATCAAGCTGATGCTAAAGCTGATGCTTTCAGGAAGTGGTCAGTGGAGAGGGTGAAGCGCCTCGTGTCCTGACACTAGTCAAGGTCACAGGATGACACAAGAGGAGAGGAGGGTTAGGGAATGGAGGAGAGGGGAAGGGAGAAGAGGACAGAAGAGGAGGGGCGAGGTGTGACAAGGAGAGGAGAGGATGACTACAGGAGTTAAGTATGAGTCTAGTATCTGGCCCCAGAGTTAAGAAATGTATAAAAAGTATATTCTCTAGAGAGAACCTGTCAACATAGTGTGTTTGTTAATTAGACTTCTTACCAGTAAATTATGAATTATTTTCAGTTTGACTTTCTTCACTCTTTCCAGAGACATTACAATGAGCGCCTTGATTGCCCCCTTAATGGTCCATTTGGTTGCTTGTTTCAGGTTGGAGCCTAAAATAACCAAGATGTGCTTCTGATATAAGAAGAGCTCTTATTTTTGTTCATTGTCCTGTCTACTCTTCCCTACGGCCCAGACAAACTGTCACTGGAAACAAAGGCTTCTTCCACTTCCACAGTTTTTACTGGAGCCATATGGAAAAGTAAACACACACATATGATCACACAAGCACGAACACCCATGCACAAATGGACGTACGAACACCCATGCACAAATGGACGCACATACAGACAGACATACACACACACACTCATCAGTGATGCTCTCATAAATCCCTCTTTGAAGCTAAAGTCTGGTGATAATCATATTCATATTCTATTCAATAGAAAAGGACCAATTTACATCTTCTAAAAATGCAACGTCTGCATGGGTCCCTGTGTGTGTTGGCCAAAGACCAGGGTAGTGTTGAAGTTTATAATTACACGGTCGTAAAAACAACCCCTGAACCTGTCAGCCATTAGCGAGCATTTTGCAACGGGCATTCATTTCTTCCTCCCACGTCTCGCTGTTATGGAATAGTGTCACAACTCTGGGAGTTCAAATAGCTTTCACCTCCTACGAGTTTTTCTTCTTTTTAACTTTTTTTTTTACGGTCTGTGACCAGGGGAGAAAAACATTTCCAAACCAAACCTTTATATAATAACCGCTAACCGCTCTACCTTCTTGCCCTTTGTGCTGTTGTCTGTACCCAATAATATTTGTACCATGTTTTGTGCTGCTACCATGTTGTGTTGCTACCATGTTGTTGTCACATGCACATGTTGCAAAATGCTTCTGCTTCTAGATCCGACAAGCTAGATGGCACCGACGAACATGGCTGAATTTTTACATTCTCCCAACCAATTGTGCAATTTTGTCATTTTTTTTCATTTTGTGTAACTTATTTTTTAAACTTATTGTGCACATAATGTTGCTGCTACTGTCTCTTATGACCTAAAATAACTTCTAGACATCAGAAAAGCGAATACTCACCACGGACTGGAAGAAACCTTTTCCTTTAACGAGGGTGACGAGAAGGACATTCCGCTTTCACTGGAACAGGCCCAGATCCACACCTTTTGCGTGAAGAAAAGACGCCGGAAAAGGGGACGCAGATCGGGGATCCTTCTGAGAATCCGGAGGCGAGGAAGCAAACTCCCAATGCCTTCTATTCTCCTTGCTAACGTGCAATTGTTGGAAAATAAAATTTATGACCTACTATTAAGATTATCATACAAATGGCACATTAAAAACTGTGATGTATTATTTTTCACCTAGACATGGCTGAATGAAGAAATTGAAATTGACATGTGCAGATTACCTCAACTAGCCTTTGCCCCTGCACACTGACTCGGTATGGTGCCCTCTGTATATAGCCTCATTATTGTTATTCTTACTGTGTTACTTTTTATTATTACTTCTTATTTTAGCCTACTTGGTAAATATTTTCTTCTTCTTGAACTGCACTGTTGGTTAAGGGCTTGTAAGTAAGCATTTCACTGTAAAGTCTACACTTGTTGTATTCGGCGCGTGTTGCAAATAAAGTTTTATTTTATTTTATTTAACAGTGCAGCAGTATCTAACAGGTAATATCTAATAATTCCACAACAAAACCTAATACACACAATCTAGTAAAGGAATGGGATAAGAATATATAACTATTAAATATATGGACTAGCAGTGACAGAGCGGCAATAGATAGTAAAAAATAGATAGTGAGTGATGTCAGATGTCAGATCATGCTGCAAGAGCTCTGACATGTTGAAGGAAATACTCCAAAAGTGGTCATAATTGCTTTGTAAGTCTATGGAAGGGGGTGAGAACCATGAGCCTCCTAGGTTTTGTATTGAATTCAATGTACCCAGAGGAGGACGGAAACTAGCTGTCCTCAGGCTATACCATGGTGCTACCCTACTGAGTGCTGTTGAGGCTACTGTAGATCTTCATTGCAAAACAGTGTGTTTTAATCAATTATTTGGCAATGTGAATATATTTACTATAGTTTTATCTTAAAAGGATAACTTTTTTAATGTTTCACTATTTTTATTTTATTTTTATGAAATTCACTAAGGATGATGACCCTTTCCTCCTCTGAGGAGCCTCCACTGGTGGTAAGGCATCTCTTCATTAATTCTAGGTAGATATATTTTTGTAAGTATTTCTGCTTGACTTGTAGGTGATTGCACTACATAGATCATTACAATAAAAATGAATGAATGAATGAATTAATTAATTAATTATGACCCTTGGAGATTATTTCTGAAAGTTAGGAGCTGGAGCTGGAACGTTGAATCACAGATCCACTGAGGTGTTAAACCATGATTTTACTCAACTGTGGAGAGAAAATATGTCATGAGCTTTCAATAGATCTGAGGCAATTGTCTATAAAATGCTAGACTCCCAATAACAGATTTTTACAATCGCTAACTTCCTTTTGTCCAATCTGTAGTCACATTTTAAAAACTCTAAACACAATTAGCACAACATCCAATGCAAATACATATATTGTATTTTTGTTCCTCTGAAGGAAGAGGGCATGACAAAACCCCTGGGGGAGAAGAGGAAAGCTCCTCAGTGTAGACCAAGAGCATGCCATCATAGGATTGGTCATTGCTGACAATGCAATAAAACTGAGAGAAATACAGAACTGTAGAGGACAACCTGGTATTTCACAATGTGGAAAGCATCAGCCTGACTACCATTGCTCAGACTCTGACCAAACACAGAGTTCGAATGAAACAGTTGTACACAGTTATTTATAAAAGGAACAAATCAAATCACATGTTATTAGTCACATGCACCAAATACAACAGGTGTAGGTTGACCTTACAGTGAAACGCTTACTTACGAGCCCCTAGCCAACAATGCAGTTAAAAAGAATCCGGATAAGAATAAGAAATAAAAGTAACAAATAATTAAAGAGCAGCAGTAAAATAACAATAGCGAGACTATATTCAGGGGGCTACCGGTATAGAGTCAATATCCGGGGGCACCGGTTAGTTGAGGTAGTACTGTATGTACATGTAGTGACTATGCATAGATGATAACAACAGAGAGCAGCATTGGTGTAAAAGAGGGGGGGGGGGGGGGGGGGGGGCTAATAGTCTGGGTAGCCATTTGATTAGATGTTCAGGAGTCTTATGGCTTGGGGGTAGAAGCTGTTTGGTAGCCTCTTGGACCTAGACTTGGTGCTCCAGTACCACTTGTCGTGCAGTAGCAGAAAGAACAGTCTATGACTAGGGTGGCTGGAGTCTTTGAAAATTTTTAGGGCCTTCCTCTGACACCGCCTGGTATAGAGGTCCTAGGTGGCAGGAAGCTTGGCCCAAGTGAGGTAGACTGAGCGGGTCAAGGAACTCTGGCACCAATACGTCCAGGTATAGTGTCTATCCAAAAAGTATTGTTCTGTAGTGAGTTTTACGCTATGCTACTCTACATGTAAACATGGGTTACAGTACATACAGTTGGACATACTGAAAAGCATTTACACATACTGTGTTTGATTTCTTTCAGAGAGTCAAAAAGGGTCGTCATTGATGTGCCGGGACAAAGAGGAGCAAATATCACAATGTGTGCTGCAATCTCGAGTGCTGGTTTGGTCTGCAGAAATGCCAGATTGGTCCCTACAACGCTGAGCGCCTTCTTTTGTTTTTAGATGACCTCCACCAGAAGCAGAAAAGGAACAGCTGGGAGAAAATATGAGGACATTTGTGATTGCATGGGACAATGTAGCATTCCACCATTCACATGTAATCACAAACTGGTTTGCAGCCCATCCAAGAATGGTTTCTATTTTCCTCACCCCTACTCGCCTTTCCTCCCCCCTACTCACCTTTCCTCCCCCCTACGCGCCTTTCCTCCCCCCTACTCGCCTTTCCTCCCCCCCACTCGCCTTTCCTCCCCCCTACTCACCTTTCCTCCCCCCTACTCGCCTTTCCTTCCCCCTACTCGCCTTTCCTCCCCCACACTCACCTTTCCTCCCCCCTACGCACCTTTCCTCCCCCCTACTCGCCTTTCCTCCCCCCTACTCGCCTTTCCTCTCCCCTACTCACCTTTCCTCCCCCCTACTCACCTTTCCTCCCCCCTACTCGCCTTTCCACCCCCCTACTCGCCTTTCCTCCCCCCCTACTCGCCTTTCCTCCCCCCTACTCACCTTTCACCCCCTACTCGCCTTTCCTCCCCCCCACTCACCTTTCCTCCCCCCTACTCGCCTTTCCTCTCCCCTACTCGCCTTTCCTCCCCCCTACTCACCTTTCCTCCCCCGCTACTCACCCTTGCTGAACCCCACTGAGGAATGGTTTTCTGCCTGGAGATGGAAAGTGTATGATCATCGGTCACATGACCAAATGTCCCTCCTGGATGCAGTGGATGCCGGCTGCAGAGACATCTCAGCTGAAGACTGCCAGGGGTGGATAAGGCAGGCCAAGCGTTTCTATCCAAGGTGCATAGACATGCATAGACACCTATGTTGGATTTTTTGTTGATCACTGGCAGCAATTTCATGTTGCTAATAAAGCTTTTACTGCAGCAGTTCTGTCACTTACTATTTTTTTCTACTGTACATTCTATAAAGTAAAGATGACTCTTTCACTTTTAGATAGTATGATGCCAAAAATGCACACATTCAACAACAACAAAAATCTAGTGGTTAACAGTAAAAGGAAAGTGAATTATAAAAAACTATGGATTTCATATTGTCTATTGTATGCAGGTAGAACTGAAACATTTGACCAGGGCATTAAGGGCATTGATAGGGCATTAACTGGAATAATACATTGTGGCATTTCTCTTGCATTTTTTCTTTGTGTTTTCTTTTACCAGATCTAATGTGTTATTTTCTCCAACATTAATTTCAAATTTCCACAAACTTCAAAGTGTTTCCTTTCAAATGTTATCAAGAATATGCATATCCTTGATTCAGGTCCTGCGCTACAGGCAGTTAGATTTGGGTATCTCATTTTAGGCAAAACATTTTAAAAAAGGGTACGATCCTTATTAAGCAAATAGGATGCCATTTGGGCCGCAAGCAAACTACACTGAACTGAATGAAAGCAACATGCAAATTTTTTTTTTTTACTGAGTTACAGTTCATGTTACAGTTCAAGGAAATTAGTCAATAGAAATAAATACATTACGACCTAATCTATGGATTTCACATGACTGGGAATGGTGCCGGAGGGGATGGCTGCCATTTTACGGACTCCTAACCAACTGTTCTATTTTGTCCGATTATTCGCATTGTTTGTAGCTTATTTTGTACATAATGTTGCTGCTACCGTCTCTTATGACCGAAAAGAGCTTCTCTACAGCAGAATGATTCTATATTGAGTCCGAAGGATATACTAAAGGATATGCTGCTTCTCTGAGACCAAGCCCAAATCCCTGTCATTCTCGTGAAGAAAAGACAGAGGTACAAAGGGGCAGAGATCGGGGTGCCTTGTGAGAATTCGTCGGCGAGTGTGTAAGCCACCTCTACCATTCCTTCTATTGGCCAACGTGCAATCACTGGAGAATAAACTGTATGAGCTCCGGCCGAGACTATTCTACCAACGGAACATAAAAAACTGTAATATCTTATGTTTCACAGAGTCGTGGCTGAACGACGACACGGATAATATACAGTTGGCTGGGTTTTCCATACATCAGCAGGAAAAAACAGCTACGTCCGGTAAGATGAGAGGTGGTGGTGTGTATCTATTTGTCAATAACAGCTGGTGCGCGATGTCTAAGGTATTGCTCGCTTGAGGTAGAGTACCCATGATAAGCTGTAGACCACACCATCTACCAAGAGAGTTTTCATCTATATTTTTTGCAGTCATTTATTTACCACCACAAACCGATGCTGGCACTAAGACCGCACTCAACAAGCTATATAAGGCCATAAGCAAACAGGCAAATTTGCAGGAAAATGTATATCCGTTTTGCATAATTTCTGCCAGCATGTCAGTTTGTACAACCAGAGGATAAAAAACTCTAGACCACCTATACTCCACACACAGAGACACATACAAAGCTCTCCCTCGCCCTCCATTTGGCAAATCTGACCATTATTCTATCATCCTGATTCCCGCTTACAAGCAAAAATGAAAGCAGGAAGTACCAGTGACTCACTCAATACGGAAGTGGCATGGATTAAGGAGTACACCACCTCAGTCACCGGCTCCATCAATAAGTGTATCGATGACGTTGTCCCCAAAGTGACTGTACATACATATTCCAACAGAAGCCATGGATTACAGGCAACATCCTCACTGAGCTCAAGGCTAGAGATGGCGCTTTCAAGGAGCGGGACACTAATGCTTATAGGAAATCCCGATATGCCCTCAGACGAACCATCAGACAGGCAAAGCATCAAAGCATCAATACAGGACTAAGATTGAATCCTACTACACCGGCTCTGATGCTCATCGGATGTGGCAGGGCTTGAAAACTATTACGGATTACAAAGGGAAACCCAGACGCGAGCTGCCCAGTGACGCGAGCCTACCAGCTAAATTACTTTTATGCTCGCTTTGAGGCAAGCAACACTGAAGCATGCATGAGAGCACCAGCTATTCTGGATGACTGTGTGATCACACTCTCCATAGCCAATGTGAGCAAGACCTTTAAACAGGTCAACATTTACAAGGCTGCGAGGCCATACAGATTACCAGGACGTATACTCAGAGCATGTGCGGACCAACTGGCAAGTGTCTTCACTGACATTTTCAACCTCTCCCTGACCGATTCTGTAATACCAACATGTTTCTAGCAAACCACCATAATCATTGTACCCATGAAAGAGAAGGTAACCTGCCTAAATGACTACTAGCACTCACGTCGGTAGCCATGAAGTGCTTTGAAAGGCTGGTCATGGCTCACATCAAAATCAACATCCCGGAAACCCTAGACCCACTCCAATTCGCATACCGCTCCAACAGATCCACAGATGACGCAATCTCAATCACGCTCCACGCTGCCCTTTCCCACCTGGACAAAGGAACACCTATGTGAGAATGCTGTTCATTGACTACAGCTCATCGTTCAACACCATAGTGCCCACAAAGCTCATCGCTAAGCTAAGGACCCTGGGACTAAACACCTCCCTCTGCAACTGGATCCGGGACTTCCTGACGGGCCGCCCCCAGGCGGTAAGAGTAGGCAACAACATGT
This sequence comes from Oncorhynchus mykiss, assembly GCF_057628025.1. NCBI lineage: Eukaryota > Metazoa > Chordata > Actinopteri > Salmoniformes > Salmonidae > Oncorhynchus > Oncorhynchus mykiss. Next base: position 20,822,963 of record NC_143051.1, on the reverse strand, counting down.
CTGCCACACTGATCCTCAACACGGGGGCCCCTCAAGGGTGCGTGCTTAGTCCCCTCCTGTACTCCCTGTTCACCCAGGACTGCGTAACAAAGCACTACTCCAACACCATCATTAAGTTTGCTATTGACACAATAGTGGTAGGATTGAGACAGCCTATAGGGAGGAGGTCAGATGCCAGGACAACGTCTCCCTCAACGTGAGCAATACAAAGGAGCTGATCGTGCACTACAGAAAAAGGAGTGCTGAACACGCCCCCATTCACATCGATAGGGCTGTAGTGGAGCGGGTCGAGAGTTTCAAGTTCCTTGGTGTCGACATCAACAACAAACTGTCATGGTCCAAACACACAGATATGCATCTGTTGGTTGCAGATACCTTAAAAAAGGTAGAGGCGTGGAGCAGAAAACGAGTCAGTATCTGCTGTGACCACCTTTTGCCTCATGCAGCGGGACTCATCTCCTTCGCATAGAGTTGATCATGTTGTTCATTGTGACCTGTGGACTGTTGTCCCACTCCTCTTCAATGGCTGTGAGAAGTTCCTGGATTTTGGTGGGAACTGGAACATGCTGCAGTACACGTTGATACAGAGAATCTCAAACATGCTCAATGGGTGTCTCGTGAGTATGCAGGTCATGGAAGAACTGGGACATTATTAGCTTCCATGAATTAGCTTCCATGAATTCCATGAATCCATGAATCCAGATCCTTGCGACATGTGGTTGTGCATTATCAGGCTGAAACATGAGGTGATGGCGGCGGATGAATGGCATGACAATGGGCCTTCAGGATCTTGCTATGGTATTTCTGTGCATTCAAATTACCATCGATAAAATGCAATTGTGTTCATTGTCTGTAGCTTATACCTCCCCATACCTTAACCTCACCACCACCATGGGGCTCTCTGTTCGCAATGTTGACATTGGCAAACCGCTCCCCCACACGACGCCATACACGCTGTCTGCCATCTGCCCGGTAAAGCTGTATCCATGATTAACATGTGAAGAGCACACTTCTCCAGCGTGCCAGTGGCCATCGAAGGTGAGCATTTGCCCACTGAAGTCGGTTGAAACGCCAAACTGCAGTCAGGTCAAGACCCTGGTGAGGATGACGAGCACGCAGATGCGCTTCTTTGAAACGGTTTCTGACAGTTTGTGCAGAAAGTCTTTGATTGTGCAAACTCACAGTTTCATCAGCTGGTCTCATTGGCTGGTCTTAGACGATCCCGCAGATTAAGAAGTCGGATGTAGAGGTCCTGGGCTGGCGTGGTTACACGTGGTCTGTGGTAGTGAGGCCGGTTTGACGTACTGCCAAATTCTCTAAAACAACATTATGGTAGAGAAATTTGCATTCAGTTATCTTGCAACAGCTCTAGTGGACATTCCTGAAGTCAGCATTCCATTTGCATGATTCCTCAAAACTTGAGACATCTGATTCATTGTGTTGTGTGATAGAACTATACATTTTAGAGTGGCCTTTTATTGTCCCCAGCACTACCTGTGTAATGATCATCGCCTTGATATGCCACACCTGTCAGGTGGATGTATTATCTTTTACAAACCCTTTTCATTATATCCAATTCGTAGTTACAGTCCCATCGCTGCAACTCCCGTACGGACGCGGGAGAGGCAAAGGTAGAGAGCCTTACCCTCCCCTAGCCAAGATGACGGTGGGATAATTGTACGCCGCCTCATGGGTCTCCCAGGCAGTCTGCAACACAGCCTGGAATCAAACCCGGGTCTGTAGTGACGCCTCTAGCACTGCAATAGATTGCCTTAGACCGCTGCGTCACTCAGGAGGCCATGAATGGATTATCTTTCAGAGGAGAAATGCTCACTAACAGGGTGTAAACAAATGTGTGCACAACATTTGGGAGAAATACGCTTTTTGTGCAAATCAGCTCATGGGTCCAACACTTTACATGTTGCGTTCATATTTTGGTTCAGTATATTAAAACCTGTCTTTTCCAGAATTCTTCTGACCACTGCAGTTGAATTATAGTAATCACAGTGCTCACCATGTCCCCCGGTAATTATAGATTATTTCCTGTCACACGGAAGGGAAATGATTGCATTTCTTTTGGGAAATGGAATGACATTTAAAACGGTGGTTATTGAAGATAAAACGGACGCCTGTGTCTATTAACAGAGTAAATGTAGCTCAAAGCCATTTGACTCCGAGGCAGGTTTCACCTCTTTCTTAAGCTGACGTCTTCATCACTCCCACAGCAAGTGATTATGAATGTGCAGGTGAGTTTCTTTGAAGTCTCTACCACTGATCCTAATTCATACAACTTCTAACTATGACAATGACAGTGTTTTAAAAATTTAAACAATTGACATTTCTTCAGCTGGGTATGGGGATATTCACTTGACAAGAAATTGCCTCCAGGTATGGCATAATAAGTGCTGCTGTATTATCCCATCAAATACAAACAGGCTCAGAATTCAAGTATGGCCTTTATTTAAATTTAACAGAAAAAAAAACTGAAAAAACTGGAGGGAGATTATGACTTTTGCTCTTTTTCTCCAGCATCCAAATAATTCAGGGCAATTATATATTCATTAGGAAGGTCAATGGAATTAAATTCATCACTGTGCTGCCGTTGCCCAATTTCTCATAAACCTCATAGTATTATAAATTGACCGAAATCTCTCCTTATAAACAAAAAGTTTGTTGCCTGTATCACTTGATTCCGCTATTGGGTAGAGGTGTATTCTGTGTGGTTCACAGCATTTGTGTTTATGTGTGGGGTATAAAGTGTGTGTGTGTCTGTGTCAGCGCCCGTGTGTATGTCTAAACAGTCGGGCAGCATAAACAACAGAAAGGAATCCATTCCCTTTCAACCGTTATTGATTTGTTTGTCTGAGAACAATCAGCATCTGTTTGAGCATTGATTCCATGGACAATGTTACCAGGTCTGACTCATACAGTTAGATCTCAATATAGGTTCTTGCATTGCAATATACAAAAGGATGGGTATTGTAGTGTACACCATTGCAGATTGTTAAGTGTATCAGTTGATACTTGCATCTGTAGCACCAACAGTTGTTATGTTCTTTATTGGCCTCTCTCAAACTGTCACTGCAGGTTGCAACTTCAGAAACACTATATACTGTATCAGGGTCATCAAAGGGGTGTGTGTGTGAGTGGTCAGTGGATCATATCTGTGGTGTTGTTAGCCAGCTGTTTTCCATTTATTGTGTGGGGGAGCACAATTTATTTGTGTGTGTGTTTGTGTGTGTGTTGGTATGTGTGTGTGTGTGTTTGTATGGGTGTTTGTGTGTGTGTGTGTGTGTGTGTGTGTGTGTGTGTGTGTGTGTGTGTGTGTGTGTGTGTGTGTGTGTGTGTGTGTGTGTGTGTGTGTGTGTGTGTGTGTGTGTGTGTGTGTGTGTGTGTATTAGAGGAAGCTTTGGACAGTTTTGCAGTCCATCACACAGTGTCACCAATAATCATTTCATCATTGCTTACTACCTATCTCTACTATAAAGTACTAAACTACCACTACTGTACTAAGTCAGTATTCAACGTCCATCTGAGGACGTCGGAAGATGAAAAGAAAACCATCCACCAGGGTCAACAGTGAGTGCTGTTACCTTCAAGTAAGTTTAGCTTTTGCTAGAGTGTTGTGGATGAGGATGGTGGCTTCCCATAAGCAGCTACCTCCGATTCTAAAGGTAGCAAGTTGAAATCTAGTGATAGAAAGTTGATTTGTGATTTTTCTTTTAAAGCTTATCCCAAACCTTAACCCTTACCTTAACCATTCAGTTAATGCCTAACCTTAAGATGTCAGAGTTAAAACTTGTTATGGCTGCAATCCCGATATCGGGATAAGTGTCATCAACAACCGCTGAATAGCATAGCGCTACATACAATAAATATTTATATTCATGAAATCACAAGTGCAATGTAGGAAAACACAATTTAGCTTTTTGTTAATCTACCTGTCGTGTCAGATTTTGAAATTATGCTTTACAGCGAAAGCAATCCAAGCGTTTGTGTAAGTTTATCGATCGCACGATAAAACATTAAGTACATTTAGCATCAGGTAGCTCGGTCACGAAAATCAGAAAAGCAATCAAATTAATCGTTTACCTTTGATGATCTTCGGATGTTTTCACTCACAAGACTCCCAGTTACACAACAAATGTTCCATTTTTTTTCCCATAAAGATGATTTTTATATCCAAAATACCTCAGTTTGTTTGTCGCGTTATGTTCAGAAATCCACAGGAAAGAGCGGTCATGACAACGCAGACGAAAATTCCAAATAGTTTCCATAATGTCCACAGAAACATGTCAAACATTTTTTATAATCAATCCTCAGGTTGTTTTTAAAATATATAATCAATAATATATCAACCGCAAATGTCTTTCACAGTAGGAGAGGGGAAAACATCCCTGTGACACCTGTTACCTCTGTTACCCATGTTACACCTGTTACCCTTTTTGCCTCTGTTACCCCTGTTACCCCTGTTATTCATGTTACCTCTGTTACCCTTTTTGCTTCTGTTACCCCTGTTACCCATGTTACCCTAGTTACCCCTGTTACCTCTGTTACCCATGTTATCCCTGTTACCCCTGTTACCTATGTTACCTCTGTTACCCCTGTTACCCCTGTTACCTCTGTTACCTCTGTTACCTGTGTTACCCCTGTTACCAGTGTTACCCCAGTTACCCCTGTTACCTCTGCTACCCATGTTATCCTTGTTACCCCTGTTACCTCTGTTACCCTTTTTGCCTCTGTGACCCCTGTTACCCCTGTTTTCCCTGTTACCCATGTTATCCCTGTTACCTCTGTTACCCTTTTTGCCTCTGTGACCCCTGTTACCCCTGTTATCCGTGTTACCCATGTTACCCATGTTACCCCTGTTACCTCTGTTATTCATGTTGCCTCTGTTACCCCTGTTACCCCTGTTACCTCTGTTACCTCTGTTACCCCTGTTACACCTTTTACCCTGTTACCCGTTTTGCCTCTGTGACCCCTGTTACCCCTGTTACCTCTGTTACCTCTGTTACCCCTGTTACCCCTGTTACCTCTGTTACCTCTGTGACCCCTGTTACCCCTGTTACCTCTGTACCCATGTTACCACTGTTATCCCTGTTACCTCTGTTACCCATGTTACCAGTGTTACCCCTGTTACCAGTGTTACCCCAGTTACCTCTGTTACCCATGTTATCCCTGTTACCCCTGTTACCTCTGTTACCCTTTTTTCCTCTGTGACCCCTGTTACCCCTGTTATCCCTGTTACCAATGTTACCCCTGTTACCTCTGTTACCCATGTTATCCCTGTTACCCCTGTTACCTCTGTTACTTCTGTTACCAGTGTTACCCCATTACCCTTTTTACGATACATCTGTAACCACTGTTACCCCTGTTACTCTTGTTACCTCTGTTACCCATGTTACACCTGTTACCCTTTTTGCCTCTGTTACCCCTGTTACCCCTGTTATTCATGTTACCTCTGTTACCCTTTTTGCCTTGTTACCCCTGTCACCCAAGTTACCCCAGTTAAAACTGTTACCTCTGTTACCCATGTTATCCTTGTTACCCCTGTTACCTCTGTTACCATTTTTGCCTCTGTGAACCCTGTTACCCCTGTTATCCCTGTTACCCATGTTATCCCTGTTACCTCTGTTACCTCTGTTACCCCTGTTACCTCTGTTACTCTTGTTACCTCTGTTACCCCTGTTACACCTGTTACCTCTGTTACCTCTATTACCCCTGTTGCCTCTGTTACCTGTTACACCTGTTACCTCTGTTACCTGTTACCTCTGTTATTCATGTTACCCCTGTTACCATTTTTTGCCTCTGTTAACCCTGTTATCCCTGTTACCCCAGTTACCCCTGTTACCTCTGTTACTCATGTTACCTCTGTAACCCGTTTTGCCTCTGTTACCCCTGTTACGATACCTCTGTTCCCTTTGTTACTATACTCTTGTTACCTCTGTTACCCTGTTACCTCTGTTGCCTCTGTTACCCCTATTACCATACATATGTTACCCCTGTTATCATACCTCTGTTACCTCTAGTACCCCGTTATCTTTGGTACCCCTGTTACCATACCTCTGTTACCCCTGTTACCATACCTCTGTTACCACTGTTACCTCTCTTACCCCTGTTACTTATGTTACCCCTGTTACCCCTGTTACTTATGTTACCTGTTACTTATGTTACCATACCTATGTTACCCCTGTTATCATACCTCTGTTACCCTTGTTACCTCTGGGGCAGCAGGTAGCCCAGGTGGTAGCCCATCCCAGAGTGAACAAGATTAAAACAAATATGTCCTTGAGCAAGACACTAACCCCTAATTGCTCCAGGGATGCCACTGATAATTGCAGACACTGGCTGTGACCCATTCTCAGGGGGTGTTGGGATATGTAAATAACATATTTCCAATTAATGCAAACTTGTACAAATAGGACAAATATAAGCACCCATCAAATTATTATTATTAATATTGCCTCTGTTAAGGATGCTATTATTTTGTCTGTCTTTCTGACTTTCTGTGTGGAAATTCCACTTCACTTCAGTTTGCTCCTCAATTCCTGCACCTTGGTTGGAGAGCGAGGTAGCAGCAGTGTTTCCTTCCCTTCTGTCTGTCTTTCCGCCCAAACCTCTATTTCTCCTGGTCTTGATGATGTCCTCTCTGTCTCTCTATGGTCTTGATGTGGTCCTCTCTGTCTCTGTATGGTCTTGATGTGGTCCTCTCTATCTCTCTATGGTCATGATGTGGTCCTCTCTGTCTCTCTATGGTCTTGATGTGGTCTTCTCTGTCTCTGTATGATCTTGATGTGGTCCTCTCTGTCTCTCTATGGTCTTGATGATGTCCTCTGTCTCTGTATGGTATTGATGATGTCCTCTCTGTCTCTGTATGGTCTTGATGTGGTCCTCTCTGTCTCTATATGGTCTTGATGTGGTCCTCTCTGTCTCTCTATGGTGTTGATGTTGTCCTCTCTGTCTCTCTATGGTCTTGATGTGGTCCTCTCTGTATCTCTATGGTCTTGATGATGTCCTCTGTCTCTGTATGGTATTGATGATGTCCTCTCTGTCTCTGTATGGTCTTGATGTGGTCCTCTCTGTCTCTCTATGGTGTTGATGTGGTCCTCTCTGTCTCTCTATGGTGTTGATGTGGTCCTCTCTGTCTCTGTATGGTCTTGATGTGGTCCTCTCTGTCTCTGTATGGTATTGATGATGTCCTCTCTGTCTCTGTATGGTCTTGATGTGGTCCTCTCTGTCTCTGTATGGTCTTGATGTGGTCCTCTCTGTCTCTGTATGGTCTTGATGTGGTCCTCTCTGTCTCTGTATGGTCTTTTTGTGGTCCTCTCTGTCTCTCTATGGTCTTGATGTGGTCCTCTCTGTCCCTGTATGGTCTTGATGTGGTCCTCTCTGTCTCTCTATGGTCTTGATGTGGTCCTCTCTGTCTCTCTATGGTGTTGATATGGTCCTCTCTGTCCCTGTATGGTATTGATGATGTCCTCTCTGTCTCTGTATGGTCTTGATGTGGTCCTCTCTGTCTCTGCATGGTCTTTTTGTGGTCCTCTCTGTCTCTCTATGGTCTTGATGTGGTCCTCTCTGTCCCTGTATGGTCTTGATGTGGTCCTCTCTGTCCCTGTATGGTCTTGATGTGGTCCTCTCTGTCTCTCTATGGTCTTGATGATATCCTCTCTGTCTCTCCATAGTTTTGAATGCGAACACATTCTGACTATTCTGATTGGTTCCAGAAACCGATGGGTTGGGCCAGAGCCAGCCTACATTATGACATTATCAACTTGGTTAGATTTGTTAGAGGCAATCCAGTTTTCTACAATGTCCCTCATTTTGAAGTCACGACATCTAGGATGGTGGTTTCAGACTTAATACATGTAGTGATTGATAGACCAGCAGAAAGGCAACTCTCTCTCTCTCTCTCTCTCTCTCTCTCTCAAACACACACGCATCTCTCTTGTGGTTGAAGGCTGGTGTATACACTCTTGGAAAAATGGGTTCCAAAAGGGTTCTTCGGCTGTCCCCATAGGAGAACCCTTTTTGGTTCCAGTTAGAATCTATTTTGAGTTCCATGTACAGCCCTCTATAGAAAGGGTTTTACATGGAACCAACAATTGTTTTTCAAAGGGTTCTCCTATGGGGACAGATAGGATTTTTTCCCCTAAGAGTGTAGTGACAATGTCCTTTTGGAAAGGAAATTAACTTTGGAGAAGTGCCCCTCTCATTTGAAAATAATATTAACACTGTAATTTTCCTCTCCTATATCTATCAAAAATGTCATGTTTATGCCTTGGTTGTCTGCCATCATTTTTTGTACATCAACAAGTGTCTTGACTGGTATTGGAGAGCTTGTTGATTTGATTTCCACGCAGTTCCTTGAAACACCTATTCACTTTGACTGAATTATAAAGCTGCATACGTGGCAGACAGTATCCCCCAGCAAGTCTTTTTCTCCATATTTCAATTATTCATGAAATCTATCTTAGTTTCATGATTGGATAGAAAAGTTTCTATTTCATACAACTTTCTGCTAATTTTTTTCCCCTTTTTATCTGGCAATGGCCTCATACTTAATTAACATTTCAAATCCTTGCTCCTTGCACAGAGTGCTCGAACGGGACCACGGGGGCAGAGGATCGGCTTTAACTATTTACAAAGTTACTAGAACGTTTTCGATAGTATCTAACAACCAAGGTAACTTTTGTGAAGCAGAAGGTAGAAGAAAGATATATTGTTAAAGTGTGGGCTGCGTTTTAAAATGTACTTTCGGGTAATTCAATACCGTATTCAGTCTGCATATCGGGTGTGGGCTGAACAAAAGATGGCCGTCCACCTCTCAAGTTTCTGGTTGGCTGCTTTACAGACAGGATGTGGAGATGATAAGACGTCCTTTGGATGCATCCCGGGTGTGTTCGTGTGTGTATTTATGTGTGTCTATGTCTTTGTGTGTGTGTGTGTGTGTGTGTGTGTGTGTGTGTGTGTGTGTGTGTGTGTGTGTGTGTGTGTGTGTGTGTGTGTGTGTGTGTGTGTGTGTGTGTGTGTGTGTGTGTGTGTGTGTATTTATGTGTGTCTATGTCTTTGTGTGTGTGTGTGTGTGTGTGTGTGTGTGTGTGTGTGTGTGTGTGTGTGTGTGTGTGTGTGTGTGTGTGTGTGTGTGTGTGTGTCAGTGTGTGTGTGATCCAGACTTGAGGGCTTTGAGATGTGTGATCCTGTCATATAGAAGGTGTTACAGGAAGTTGACAGGGATTAGTGGCTTAGTATAGAATGTTGCGTCCCACTCCAGCTTAGTGTTAGTGTACCGTAGGAACAAAAACCCAGAACCAGGATGCTTCAGTCAGGGATACTACAAACAAGTTGCTATAGGACGTATGTGGGTACTGTGTGTGTGTGTGTGTGTGTGTGTGTGTGTGTGTGTGTGTGTGTGTGTATTTGTGTGCACGTGCATATGTGTTTGTGTTGATGATGATAACGAAGCAAAGATTATGGCCAGTTGTGGAAAAAAGAGATCATGATCAGCTGACATGAACTCCAGCTTCACTCTATTGTTTCACCAATCTGCAATCTTCCTGACAAAGGTGAACATCTGTATGTTTACAACAAGTAGGACAGGAAACTGCCTAGAGTGGATGTCATCAGGGTACTGTATTTGATTCCATCCAACACTACATCCTTCAGAATGAATCAAAACATGTTTTAGCGCATCAGAACCCCAGAGCCCCTTTTCTTGCTTGGTTTTTGGTATTTTTCTGGTGCTCAAGTTTGGCTGCCTTTTGAGACCCTCAATGTTTGTTTTGTTTTCTGTTTTATATTTATTTCCCACCCAGATTAATTCACTGGGGGAAAACTAAAATGAGAAAGGAGATGAGGCACGCTAACAAATTCCCTCAATATAAGAACCCCTTTTCCAAGCATTAGAATAGGGCCTGAGATATGGACATCCCTAATGGTATTAGGTGCACAGAATGCATTTGGATGACAAAGGGAGGGATGGGAGAGGGAGGGCTGAGTGAATGGCAATGAGTTGGTGCAGTGTTTAAGCTGTGTGACAGAATCTAGATTAAAGTTGGACTGAAGTGTGAGGCTACCTGCCAGGCAAAGCCTACAGGACAACAGGGTTTATTGATGATGGCTGGGGGGTATATTGATGATGGCTGGGAGGGGGGGGGGGGTAATGATGTGGGTTTAGTGCGGGTCATGGGGATTGGCTAATGAAGACTTATGTGGCGAGGTAGAGAAAGCAGTACTTCAAATCTATTTCAGCCTGAGACCGAGACTGGATCACCTTGGTTCAGAATTAGCAGGAAGACCGTAAATGCTAAACAGTGCTGGAGGAACTGCCTTGTCAGAAGTGCAGCCCCCCTCCCAGCCACCCCCAGGCCCAGAACCTCAGACCTTTAATTCCTCAGTCGGTGAAATTACATCAAAAGTTATTTAATGTGTGGTCTGTAAGCTGCGCATGTGCATATGCGTGCGTATGTCTGAGGAAGAGAGAGAGGGAGTGGCGGAAAGACTGGGAGACAGAGAGAGGGTAGTGAATCAACATATCGCTGAAGGTTGACAAGAGCGTCACAGAATGTGAACATTCCTGTCAATACAAAAACTATACAAAAACTCTGACACTGACTGTGGGATATGAGAAAAGAGTGGCCAACTGCTCGTCCTTAATGTAGCTACAGTCGGTATATGCAGACCCCCTGCAGGCCACCCCTGAAGTCTAACACCAGAGAACGATTACAGCTATATGTCGACTCTCTCTCTTTGTACTGAGTCATCTCTGTGGGGTATATGGGAGGCCTATCCCGGGAAAAGCTGCTTTGATGTGGAGGGGAATGATATCAGGGAGTCAGTAGTAGTAGTGATCAGTCACCATCGCCTCCCAATCAAATCATGAATACTTTTATCTCTACTTCCGCTCTCCTATCGCCATGGCAACAGCCGGAATGTAATGTCGAAGGCACTATAGTTTAAGGTTTCACACACCCATTCTACACTCATCCTGGATATCATATCTCCCCCCAGAAACTTCAGAATGATTGATTACAGGAGAGGGAGAAGAAGAGAAAGTGAGACAGATGAGGCAAGGTGAAGATATACAGTACTGCATGTAAGAAAAGGGAAATGGAGCAGGGTAAAGATGAAGTCCAAACGGTCTAACTGTAAACTCAAAGAGCCCGTAGGTATTATTTACCACATCATAATGTAATACAACTCCAAATGTCAAATGCATTGGAATGCTTCAAATCTGGACAATTAAAAACAATGGGTGTGAATATCCATGTCCTGACATGGCACAGAAGAAGCGTGTACAACTCTGAATCTCATCTATCTCAGGCAGACCTAAGCAATTGTTTGTTTCCAAACCTGGGCCCACAAACTGTCCTACACACCACCGAGAGAAACATCTATCTATCTATCTATCTATCTATCTATCTATCTATCTATCTATCTATCTATCTATCTATCTATCTATCTATCTATCTATCTATCTATCTATCTATCTATCTATCTATCTATCTATCTATCTATTCAAGTGGCTTTATTGGCATGTGAAACATGTTAACATTGCCAAAGAGAGTGAGGTAGATAGTATACAAAAGTTAAATAAACCATAAAAATGAACGGTAAACATTACACTCACAGAAGTTCCAAAATAATAAAGACATTTCAAATGTCATATTATGTATATATACAGTGTTGTAACAATGTACAAATGACTAAAGTAAATAAGCATACATATGGATTGTATTTACAATGATGATTGTTCTTCACTGGTTGACATTTTTCTTGTGGCAACAGGTCACAAATCTTGATGCTGTGATGGCACACAGTGGTATTTCACCTAATAGATATGGGAGTTTATCAAAATCGTGTTTGGTTTTGAATTCTTTGTGGATCTGTGTAATCTGAGAGAAATATGTGTCTCTAATATGGTCATACATTGGGCAGGTGCTTAGGAAGTGCAGCTTAGTTTCCACCTCATTTTGTGGGCAGTGTGCACATAGCCTGTCTTCTCTTGAGAGCCAGGTCTGCCTACGGCGGCCTTTCTCAATAGCAAGGCTATGCTCACTGAGTCTGTGCATAGTCTGTACAAAGCTTTCCTTAAGTTTGGGTCAGTCACAGTGGTCAGGTATTCTGCCACTGTGTACTCTCTGTTCAGGGCCAAATAGCATTCTAGTTTGTGCAGTTTTTTTGTAAATTCTTTCCAATGTGTCAAGTAATTATCCTTTTGTTTTCACATCATTTGATTAGGTCTAATTGTGTTGCTGTCTGGGGACTCGGTGGTGTGTGTTTGTGTTTGTGAACAGAGCCCCAGGACCAGCTTGCTTGGACTCTTCTCCAGGTTCATCTCTCTGTAGGTGATGGCTTTGTTATGGAAGGTTTGGGAATCTCTTCTTTTTAGGTGGTTGTCGAATTTAACGGCTATTTTCAGGATATTGATAATTATTGGGTATCGGCCTAATTCTGCTTAACATGCATTATTTGGTGTTCTACATTGTACACATAGGATATTTTTGCTTTAATACCTGCATTGCTTGCTGTTTGGGGTTTTAGGCTGGGTTTCTGTACAGTACTTTGAGATATCAGCTGATGTACAAAGGGCTATATAAATAAATGTGATTTGATTTGATTTAGCAAAATTCTACACGCAGTCTCTCAATTTGGGGTTGGTCCAATTTTGTGAATTCTTGGTTGGTGAGCGGACCCCAGACCTCACAACCATGAAGGGCAACAGGTTCTATAACTGATTAAAGTATTTTTAGCCAAATCCTAATTGGTATGTCGAATTTTGTTCCTTTTGATGGCATAGAATGCCCTTCTTGCCTTGTCTCTCAGATCGTTCACATTTGGTATGTCTCTGTCTGTCTGTCTGTCTGTCTGTCTGTCTGTCTGTCTGTCTGTCTCTCTGTCTCTCTGTCTCTCTGTCTCTCTGTCTCTCTGTCTCTCTGTGTCTCTCTCTGGCTTTTGAAGGCTTCAAACCTCTGCATAGCTTCCCAGTTGTATCTCATGAATCTTGTGATAAAAGAAAAGAAGAGATGTGTGCTCTGATGTGCGGGGAAGGTGGGATTAAAAGATGGTGCATGAGGGGATGACACGAGACAGGAAACTCAGTCAGGTCGTGGGTGTCTGACATAAGTTAACTCTTTATCTTTCTCTCACTGCTTTCATTTGGATTATATTCTAATAACACTCATGATACTAAGGAGAGGAAGTGAGAGAGCTTTCAAAGTAACAATGTGTGTGTAAGTGTGTGTGTGTGTGAGTGCGTGCATGCGTCCCCTTCAGGGCATCACTTTGAAAGACACACACTAAGCGTGCATGAATCTATACTTACCCTCCAGGTAGCATAGCTCTCAAATCACAACCAACCCTAAACTCAACTCACAACTCTTACCCTCTCCACCATCTGGTCTTCATCCTGATAATCCTTATGTGCACAGTATACATACACATTTGTTCCAGTGTCGGTTGACTTGCCAAATGGACTCGGTCATTGCCAAGTCCCTGTGGAAACTATTTTATCAGCCACAGGCATCAATCGCATACAGGTCCTCTCTCAGTCCGCCCTAGAGTGGTACAGTAGATACACCACTAGAGTGGTACAGTAGGTACACCACTAGAGTGGTGCAGTAGAAACACCACTAGAATGGTACAGTAGATACACCACTAGAGTGGTACAGTAGATACACCACTAGAGTGGTACAGTAGATACACCACTAGAGTGATACAGTAGATACACCACTAGAGTGGTACAGTAGATACACCACTAGAGTGGTACAGTAGATACACCACTATAATGATACAGTAGATACACCACTAGAGTGGTACAGTAGATACACCACTAGAGTGGTACAGTAGATACACCACTAGAGTGGTACAGTAGATACACCACTAGAATGGTACAGTAGATACACAACTAGAGTGGTACAGTAGATACACCACTATAATGATACAGTAGATACACCACTAGAGTGGTACAGTAGATACACCACTAGAGTGGTACAGTAGATACACCACTAGAGTGGTACTGTTGATACACCACTAGCGTGGTACAGTAGGTACACCACTAGAGTGGTACAGTAGATACACTACTAGAGTGGTACAGTAGATACACCACTAGAATGATACAGTAGATACACCACTAGAGTGGTACAGTAGATACACCACTAGAGTGGTACAGTAGATACACCACTAGAGTGGTACAGTAGGTACACCACTAGAGTGGTACAGTAGATACACCACTAGAGTGGTACAGTAGATACACCACAAGAGTGGTACAGTAGATACACCACTAGAGTGGTACAGTAGATACACCACTAGAGTGATACAGTAGATACACCACTAGAGTGGTACAGTAGATACACCACTAGAGTGGTACAGTAGATACACCACTATAATGATACAGTAGATACACCACTAGAGTGGTACAGTAGATACACCACTAGAGTGGTACAGTAGATACACCACTAGAGTGGTACAGTAGATACACCACTAGAGTGGTACAGTAGATACACCACTATAATGATACAGTAGATACACCACTAGAGTGGTACAGTAGATACACCACTAGAGTGGTACAGTAGATACACCACTAGAGTGGTACAGTAGATACACCACTAGAGTGGTACAGTAGATACACCACTAGAGTGGTACAGTAGATACACCACTAGAGTGGTACAGAAGATACACCACTATAATGATACAGTAGATACACCACTAGAGTGGTACAGTAGATACACCACTAGAGTGGTACAGTAGATACACCACTAGAGTGATACAGTAGATACACCACTAGAGTGGTACAGTAGATACACCACTATAATGATACAGTAGATACACCACTAGAGTGGTACAGTAGATACACCACTAGAGTGGTACAGTAGATACACCACTAGAGTGGTACAGTAGATACACCACTAGAGTGATACAGTAGATACACCACTAGAGTGGTACAGTAGATACACCACTAGAGTGGTACAGTAGATACACCACTATAATGATACAGTAGATACACCACTAGAGTGGTACAGTAGATACACCACTAGAGTGGTACAGTAGATACACCTCTAGAGTGGTACAGTAGATACACCACTAGAATGGTACAGTAGATACACCACTAGAGTGGTACAGTAGATACACCACTAGAGTGGTACAGTAGATACACCACTAGAGTGGTACAGTAGATACACCACTAGAGTGGTACAGTAGATACACCACTAGAGTGGTACAGTAGATACACCCCTAGAATAGTACAATAGATGCACCACTAGAGTGGTACAGTAGATACACCACTAGAGTGGTACAGTAGATACACCACTAGAGTGGTACAGTAGATACACCACTAGAGTGGTACAGTAGATACACCACTAGAGTGGTACAGTAGATACACCACTAGAGTGGTACAGTAGATACACCCCTAGAATAGTACAGTAGATGCACCACTAGAGTGGTACAGTAGATACACCACTAGAATGGTACAGTAGATACACCACTAGAGTGGTACAGTAGATACACCACTAGAGTGGTGCAGTAGATACACCACTAGAGTGGTACAGTAGATACACCACTAGAGTGGTACAGTAGATACAGCACTAGAGTGGTCCAGTAGATACACCACTATAATGATACAGTAGATACACCACTAGAGTGGTACAGTAGATACACCACTAGAGTGGTACAGTAGATACACCACTAGAATGGTACAGTAGATACACCACTAGAGTGGTACAGTAGATACACCACTAGAGTGGTACAGTAGGTACACCACTAGAGTGGTACAGTAGATACACCACTAGAGTGGTAGAGTAGATACACCACTAGAGTGGTACAGTAGATACACCACTAGAGTGGTACAGTAGATACACCACTAGAGTAGTACAGTAGGTACAACACTAGAGTGGTACAGTGGATACACCACTAGAGTGATACGGCCACTGTCCGCCTGTCTGCTACCGTGATGACTGGAGGCTTATAGAAGTTGGTGTGTGTGTGTGTGTGTGTGTGTGTGTGTGTGTGTGTGTGTGTGTGTGTGTGTGTGTGTCAGGGAGGAGTGTATACCGTGCAGACTGGGTGTAGAGTGACCTTATACAGTCTGTCTCTGTTTCTTACTTAGTGGTGTCTTTCTTCCCATGATGCCAGGGATGCATTATAAACCACCTGTCTGTCTGTGTCCTGAATGCCTGAGAGAAGAGACTCTGGTCTGCAGTAAGAGCAGGTCCAGACACTCTCAGTAACACTACGTAATATTATTAATAGAACAAGCCACTGCTGCCATTTCAGTAGATACAAATATTACATTCAAATTCCTGCTTTTCCATGATGATACCTTACTGGGCTAGGACCATTCTTAGAACTCACTCGGTAGAGATCTGGATTCCTGGGTATGTGTGATTTTTGGGAAAAACTGTACAGTATTTCATATCATATTGAAATGAAGGCAGTATTGGTGTGAGTCTTCCCTACTGGAAAACATGACATGTGAAATGACTTGATAACCTGCTTCCAATACATTTTAAATGTATTTAGGAAATAAAAATGCAAATGGGATTTTCAGGTGTTTGTGAAAGTAAAGACGGTGTAGAATTACATTTTTACGTGTTCCAATTCATATTGTGCTATAATACAGGCAGCCTGTCACCCCAGGTTGTTGGATCAGGCAGCCTGTCACCCCAGGTTGTTGGACCAGGCAGCCTGTCACCCCAGGTTGTTGGATCAGGCAGCCTGTCACCCCAGGTTGTTGGATCAGGCAGCCTGTCACCCCAGGTTGTTGGATCAGGCAGCCTGTCACGCCAGGTTGTTGGATCAGGCAGCCTGTCACCCCAGGTTGTTGGACCAGGCAGCCTGTAACCCCAGGTTGTTGGATCAGACAGCCTGTCACCCCAGGTTGTTGGATCAGGCAGCCTGTCACCCCAGGTTGTTGGACCAGGCAGCCTGTCACCCCAGGTTGTTGGACCAGGCAGCCTGTCACCCCAGGTTGTTGGATCAGGCAGCCTGTCACGCCAGGTTGTTGGATCAGGCAGCCTGTCACCCCAGCTTGTTGGATCAGTCAGTCTGTCACCCCAGGTTGTTGGATCAGGCAGCCTGTCACCCCAGGTTGTTGGATCAGGCAGCCTGTCACCCCAGGTTGTTGGATCAGGCAGCCTGTCACCCCAGGTTGTTGGATCAGGCAGCCTGTCACCCCAGCTTGTTGGATCAGTCAGCCTGTCACCCCAGGTTGTTGGACCAGGCAGCCTGTCACCCCAGGTTGTTGGACCAGGCAGCCTGTCACCCCAGGTTGTTGGACCAGGCAGCCTGTCACCCCAGGTTGTTGGATCAGGCAGCCTGTCACCCCAGGTTGTTGGATCAGGCAGCCTGTCACCCCAGGTTGTTGGACCAGGCAGCCTGTCACCCCAGGTTGTTGGACCAGGCAGCCTGTCACCCCAGGTTGTTGGATCAGGCAGCCTGTCACGCCAGGTTGTTGGATCAGGCAGCCTGTCACCCCAGCTTGTTGGATCAGTCAGTCTGTCACCCCAGGTTGTTGGATCAGGCAGCCTGTCACCCCAGGTTGTTGGATCAGGCAGCCTGTCACCCCAGCTTGTTGGATCAGTCAGCTTGTCACCCCAGGTTGTTGGACCAGGCAGCCTGTCACCCCAGGTTGTTGGATCAGGCAGCCTGTCACCCCAGCTTGTTGGATCAGTCAGCCTGTCACCCCAGGTTGTTGGACCAGGCAGCCTGTCACCCCAGGTTGTTGGACCAGGCAGCCTGTCACCCCAGGTTGTTGGACCAGGCAGCCTGTCACCCCAGGTTGTTGGATCAGGCAGCCTGTCACCCCAGGTTGTTGGATCAGGCAGCCTGTCACCCCAAGTTGTTGGACCAGGCAGCCTGTCACCCCAGGTTGTTGGATCAGCCTGTTACAAGGTTGTTTAATCAGGCTGCTCAAGCAAAGACCACAGTATAAATCCTCATCCTTACTGGCAGGGATAAATTCACATGCAATCTCCTCCACCACTAAAAATGGTCAAACTTCATCTTCTTTTTCTCTCTGCTGAACGTTGTGGGTGTCTTTGTGTGTGTGTGTATGCACGTGCGTGTATCTATCTGTGTGTGAAATCACAAGTTTATGTGTGTGTGTGTGCGTGTATCTGCATTTATGTGTGTGCGTGTGTGTCTATGTTTGTGTGTGTGTGTGTGTGTGTGTGTGTGTGTGTGTGGGGGGGGGGGGGGGGGGTGCCTACATGCCTGTCTGTGTGTGTGTGTGTCCTGTTCCAGTGACCTTCTCTTATCTAATTGAAAATGTTCAAATCCATCAGTGGTTCATCACCTCCTGAACTCAGATAATACCTTTTAGGTTCCCATCGTTCTCCTCCGCTCCTTTATCTTCCCAGAGCCCCTCCGTCAAAAATGAGCTTAGCAAATAACCTTGGCAAGGATTATACTCACAGAAAACTTCAGTAAAAAATGAATTGCGGACAATGCAGAAGTGAATTGTTATCATCTCTGTGTTTATTCATTAGCAGTTGCAAAATTGATGATTCTGACTGCCTTTGTCTATCTGTATGTCTAGCAGAATGTTTTGTCTGTCTGTCTGTGTTCAGCAGAATGTTTTGTCTGTCTGTCTGTGTGTCTAGCAGAATGTTTTGTCTGTCTCTGTGTTTAGCAGAATGTTTTGTCTGTCTGTGTGTCTAGCAGAATGTTTTGTCTGTCTGTGTGTCTAGCAGAACGTTTTGTCTGTCTGTCTGTGTGTCTAGCAGAATGTTTTGTCTGTCTGTCTGTGTGTCTAGCAGAATGTTTTGTCTGTCTGTCTGTGTGTTTAGCAGAACGTTTTGTCTGTCTGTCTGTGTGTCTAGCAGAATGTTTTGTCTGTCTGTCTGTGTGTCTAGCAGAATGTTTTGTCTGTCTGTCTGTGTGTCTAGCAGAATGTTTTGTCTGTCTGTCTGTGTGTCTAGCAGAACGTTTTGTCTGTCTGTCTGTGTGTTTAGCAGAATGTTTTGTCTGTCTGTGTGTCTAGCAGAATGTTTTGTCTGTCTGTCTGTGTGTCTAGCAGAACGTTTTGTCTGTCTGTCTGTGTGTTTAGCAGAATGTTTTGTCTGTCGGTCTGTGTGTCTAGCAGAACGTTTTGTCTGTCTGTCTGTGTGTTTAGCAGAATGTTTTGTCTGTCTGTACCTTTTACCTTTTATCCTTAGATATTGCAATTTTTGTAACTCAACCTGGATGTCGTAACTGTTAATTTTATTTTCTTTACCATTACGAAATATTCTGTCATTTTCCCCAACACTTTAGTAAAGGGCACTGAGTCCAGCTTGTGGTTCACCAGCCTTACAATGGATACACTCAGAGAGAAAAAAAGAGAGTGGAGAAAGTTGTGCCTTGTTATTGGTGGACCGCCAGGAAAAGGCCCAAGCTATTTTAGTTTTGTTATGATGTGATAATTAGCCACCAGCACCAGCACAACATGCAGAGATGGATGGAAAATAGTCTTGGCTCTTTCATGGCATCATGGCACATAACCCCCCCCCCCCACACACACACACACACACACACTCTCGCAGTTTTACTTTGACTTGACCATCGAAGGAAAAGCTCATATTGACTAATGATAATAATCTTGATAATAATTACTAGCTGGCATGCCCATGTGCTTGTTCATGTTGTCTCCAGGATACTAGTTGTGTGTGTGTATGCCTGCGCGTATGCGTGTGTGCGTGTGTGCGTGTGTGCGTGTGCGTGCGTGCGTGCGTGTGTGTGTGTGCGTGCACAAGCTTGTGTATTTGTGTATATGTGTGTGTATTTGTGTGTGTGTTCATCTGTATTCATGTGCATGGTAAACGCAGAGGCCGTAAATGAGATAGGTCAGGGTGACTGATTTGTGGCACATTATGTCTGATATAGTCTGTCGGGGCTTTAAAGCTCCACTGTGCTGATTGCCTGAGTGCATGGTTTCAGTGTTTGCATTAGATATGGTTTTTGTTTCAGGAAAACTATGGAGTACGGTATGTGGCTCTCCTCAGGTTCTCAGCTGAATTGAAATGTATTTCATGGAAATAGTCATTGGTAGTATATTATTCACTGATTCTGAGACAGAAATGTCATTTTCATACCAAATCATAATTTACGTTTTCATAGTAATAGCCCAACACAAGCCCATAACGAAAGCATTTGTTTTGGGGGAAATAATAATCTGTATTTGCCTGAAAACATTTTTCAACATAACTGTTTAAAGGGACAGCATAGGGTGAAGTGGTGGATTGAAGTGATGTTAGCTTGTAGAGAGAAAAAATAAGTTGTAACGCAATTTTAGATTCAACTGTTTAATATTCACTGGGGCATGCTTCATATGAGACAGTAAAGCAAACAATAATGTCCCCCATCTCTCTCTCTCTCTCGCTCCCCCTCCTCTGCATCTACCATAACCCCTCTTTTTGCACCATTCAGCATGTGTGTTATTAATGTAGTGCCTGTTCCTTCTCAAAGACAGATCAATGGGGGGAGAGATCAACCTGCTGCATTTTCTGTGATAGAAACCATCCACTACCTCATCCTAAATAAGTACTGTATGCCATGTGGAGATTGTGAGAGTGCACGTCCCATTATTCCACTTCAGACATGTTTTTCACTGTTTATTGTCTAACAAACAAAGTTTGACGGTTGACAAAATCAGTGTAGTCGTCCCATTTCATTTGACTGCTGCTCAGGAACAGTCATAGCGAAGCCAAGACCATCTCGTAACAGGATAAGTTGAGAGTGTGGAGGAAGCCGTGAGTGCATTATAATTTGTTAAAAAGCTATACAGCATATTATAGTGCTATAGTGTGCGTGTGGGGCCCGGAGAGAGCGAGAAAGAGCGAGAGAGAGCTCACAGGTTTGTTTGTGGTCGTGAGAGTCTTTTTGGCTCCTGCGGTGGCCATGCTAAGGCACAGCTTGCGGCGGAGGCAGGGCCTATTGTCAAGAGCCTCGACTGCTGATGTCAGCTCTTCTGGCTACTGGCTCTTTAATTCCGGGTGATTGCGTGCCCTTTCTCAGGCACTTCAGCCTTTCTTCACAGGGATGATTTATCTGTTTTTTAGTGGACAGGGAAGATGAAAAAACATATGACGGGCCTACGAGTTCAAAGGCATTAGTTTAGCAGGGCCATTTGACCATTTGGGAAAATTCCATCTGCAATATTATAGAGATATTGTGGAGATATTGTGGAGATATTATGGTGATATTGGGAAGATATTGTGGAGATATTGTGGAGATATTGGGACGATATTGGGGAGATATTGTGGAGATATTATGGAGATATTGTGGAGATATTGTGGAGATATTGGAAGATATTATGGCAATATTGTGGAGATATTATGGAGATATTTTGGAGATATTATGGAGATATTGTGGAGATATTGTGGAGATATTGTGGAGATATTATGGAGATATTGTGGAGATATTGAGAAGATAGTATGGAGATATTGTGGAGATATTATGGAGATATTGTGGAGATATTGTGGAGATATTATGGAGATATTGTGGAGATATTGAGAAGATATTATGGAGATATTGTAGAGATATTGGGAAGATATTATGGAGGATATTATGGAGATATTGGGAAGATATTATGGAAATATTGTGGAGATATTGTGGAGATATTGGGAAGATATTGAGAAGATATTATGGAGATATTATGGAGATATTGGGAAGATATTATGGAGATATTCTGGAGATATTGTGGAGATATTGGGAAGATATTATGGAGATATTATGGAGATATTGTGAATATATTATGGAGATATTATGGAGATATTGTGAAGATATTGTGGAGATATTATGGAGATATTGGGAAGATATTGGGAAGATATTATGGAGATATTGTGGAGATATTATGGAGATATTGTGGAGATATTGTGGAGATATTATGGAGATATTGTGGAGATATTGTGGAGATATTGGGAAGATATTGAGAAGATATTATGGAGATATTATGGAGATATTGGGAAGATATTATGAAGATATTCTGGAGATATTGTGGAGATATTGGGAAGATATTATGGAGATATTATGGAGATATTGTGAATATATTATGGAGATATTATGGAGATATTGTGAAGATATTGTGGAGATATTATGGAGATATTGGGAAGATATTGGGAAGATATTATGGAGATATTGTGGAGATATTATGGAGATATTGTGGAGATATTGTGGAGATATTGGGAAGATATTATGGAGATATTATGGAGATATTGGGAAGATATTATGGAGATATTATGGAGATATTGTGAAGATCTTGTGGAGATATTATGGAGATATTATGGAGATATTATGGAGATATTGTGAAGATATTGTGGAGATATTATGGAGATATTATGGAGATATTGTGAAGATATTGTGGAGATATTGTGGAGATATTATGGAGATATTATGGAGATATTGTGAAGATATTGTGGAGATATTATGGAGATATTATGGAGATATTGTGAAGATATTGTGGAGATATTGTGGAGATATTATGGAGATATTATGGAGATATTATTGAGATATTGTGAAGATATTGTGGAGATATTATGGAGATATTATGGAGATATTGTGAAGATATTGTGGAGATATTGTGGAGATAATATGGAGATATTATGGAGATATTGTGAAGATATTGTGGAGATATTATGGAGATATTATGGAGATATTGTGAAGATATTGTGGAGATATTGTGGAGATATTATGGAGATATTATGGAGATATTATGGAGATATTGTGAAGATATTGTGGAGATATTATGGAGATATTATGGAGATATTGTGAAGATATTGTGGAGATATTGTGGAGATATTGTGAAGATATTGTGGAGATATTATGGAGATATTATGGAGATATTGTGAAGATATTGTGGAGATATTGTGGAGATATTATGGAGATATTATGGAGATATTGTGAAGATATTGTGGAGATATTGTGGAGATATTATGGAGATATTATGGAGATATTGTGAAGATATTGTGGAGATATTGTGGAGATATTATGGAGATATTGTGAAGATATTGTGGAGATATTATGGAGATATTATGGAGATATTGTGGAGATATTGTGGAGATATTATGGAGATATTATGGAGATATTGTGAAGATATTGTGGAGATATTGTGGAGAGGGAAATAAGAAGTTGTAATGCAATTTCAGATTCAGCTGTTGTTTAATATTCACTGGGGCATGCTTCATATGAGACACAGTAAAGCTAACACTAAACAATGAATTCAAATAATGTCCCCCATCTCTCTCTCTCTCTCTCTCTCTCTCTCTCTCTCTCTCTCTTTCTCTATATCCAAGCTCTCCCTCCATCCCTGTCTCCCTGCCTTCTCCCTCCTCCCCCCTTTCTTTCTGTCTGTCTGTTATTGGCTGTCATCATAGTGATTAGGGCTTGCCTTGACCCGAGCAGGCAGCACAAAGCTTCCGTTGGATGGCCAGGTCAAACTTTACAAGATCGGGTCATGTCGGGTCAAATTACCCAATTTCCCTCGGCTGTCCTCGGCAGCGAGGCTTTTGTTCCAACTCAGCTAAAAAAGAAAGAGAAACTGTACTGTGTAACACTGGCTGGAAAATATGAATCCTGCCAAACATGTGCCAGCCGCGGTAGCCTACAGCTCACAGCAGGGCCTTTGTCCGCCGACCGCCCTGCTTTACAAGCTGCACACCTGGAGCAGGGAAGGGGGGAAGTTGAAGAGATAAACGAGGGATCGGAGAGGGAGCGGGCCACTCACGCCACATGCAGGCTATAGGGTCATTAGTAGGACTGTAGAGCACCAGTATGCTCCCACCCTCCCTCTGTAATTAATCACTGCATAATGGAGTTACATCAGCCCCAATCAGCCCAATGTTGATTCTTTGTCCCTTTCTGAATTTTCATTACAATGAAAGGCGGTTTAGGAAAATGGAAGAATGGAAGCCATAGCTTCCAGGTTTAGTGAAGGGTAACGGCATGTAAACGGCTCAAGTCATTTCCTCCTGTTTCATCTCAAGATAATTAATATATACCCTACACAGTCTCTTCCCTCCTCTCCTCTCCTCTCCTCTCCTCTCTCCTCTCCTCTCCTCTCCTCTCCTCTCCTCTCCTCTCCTCTCCTCTCCTCTCCTCTCCTCTCCTCTCCTCTCCTCTCCTCTCCTCTCCTCTCTCCATTTCAGTCAGCTCTGCACTACCAGAAAACATGGTTCTCATTAGCAACAAAAACAAAGCAGAGAAAGCCATATGTCAAAACAAGTGCACTTTATTTTCTTTATAAACAGTTCTGACAAAACAACCACAACAAATGAGGGGGAAACTGGGGGGAAATTCTAATGTATCTGAATGTGCTCTGACGTACTGGGATGCACTGCTCCTTGCCTTGACTATATACAAAATAATCGTTATTTTTAGATTTTCTTCATTTTGTATATGAATTTGGAATATATTTAAATAATTTACTGAAGGGATTTTATGAGTTCTTTGAAAAAGTATTATTCATTTAGTTGTCCGATAACTGAACATTGTTGTGACTTTCAATTTTAAATATAGGCTATTTAATATTTCATGGCTGTATTGGAATTGGAATTGACGGAACTGATTTATTGAATTGAATTGGATACGATTATCAGGAAAGTACTTCTGTTACAGTACTTCTGAAACTATTTTTGAAAGATTGTAAAATGCATTTTTTAAGTAATAATACTATGTAAAAAAAGTAGTAGCATTTTGTTGAAATAACACAATTTTAAAAATAACATTATTGTATATTTTTGTCAGAACGAAATTTAATCAGAATTAGAATTAGAATCAGAATTATTTGAGGGTAAATTATACTTCAGAACCTTTATCATAAATTATATGAAATACGCTCAGAAAATGTAAGATACAGATTCAAAGTCAATTAAAAACCATCAAACTGTTCAATATAAATAACACCTGAATAAAATATACACTGACCGAAGACAGTCTCTCCTTCCCTGTGTAGTACTGAAGTGCCACCTCTCCAGGACAGACTGACTGACCAAGGTGACCGGGGGATTAAATGGACCTCATTAACCCAGAAACTGATCCTTGACCCAGGGCTGCTGGTCTATCCTCTCCACCCTCTACTGTACTCTCCTATCCTCGCCCTCCTCTGTGTCCTCAACTCTGGTTCACTGTGAAATATCCTACAACAGTTGTTTTATGGCTCCCCCTCCTCCCCCTCGAAACAACCGTCTAATCCGTTTTGAATTGTATGTATTGTTTCACTCCAGGATTTAAATCTAAACCTGGTCCTCAAACAAAGGGCCATTATTAAAACAAAAGGCCTTAGGGAAATAATTGGCTGCTGTACAAACAAACAGGGAACAAGCGAATCAAGCAACATAGCTAACCCCGTAAAATAAATTGACTAGAGTAAATAGTGTCCTGTTTTTTTGAAGGAGCCTGCCGTTGCCTCGTTGTGATGAAGAATATAGATATGCAATTTCCAAGGCCAGAGGCAAGCCCAATAAACTTCATAATAAAGTGTGCAGGTTAACATTGGG